>NC_045733.1:29969263-29972651 GCF_008692095.1 Etheostoma spectabile | reverse complement strand
CAGAGCACATTTTTCTCCCATCCCAGAATGCCGTGTGGACTCTCCAGACCCTCTTCCGCAGGTAGTAACTGCGTATTTGCAAATATACGTTGCAAATGTAATGAAATATACTCTAAGGACCAAAACGCTCTGCAAAAAACTAGCCCCAAGAACTGTCTTCTAGGTTAAAAATAAAACATGAGGTTCATATTTCCCCAAACTACACTTTTGTTGTGTTCATTTCTCAGAGGACTTGAATGTTTCCAATGTTCTGATGCAAAAACTGAATTTGAATCTGAATTCAAATTAAAGTGTAAAAATGTAAATCAGGGTGGAATTGTCCTTTAAAATAGATGAAAAACGTGTCATCACACTTATTTCTCCTGAGATTGACTGTGTCTCACACAGTATTATCATAAGATCAATGCATTGTGCCCTTGCTGCCAAAACACTCGACAGGGTTCCCAGGCAACAGGCAGCCCTCCCCTCCCCCGGGTCTCATCCACTTCTATTCGGTCTCCTCTGTCGAGTGTCATCCGGCTCTCTGCTGAGAGTCTGGATGTATGCAGGGTCAGAACCGGGCTAATATACAAACGCACACATTGACGTCTATTAGCACTCGTGTGAATCAAAGGGTGAGGTGTGTCATTACCTACCGACACGATCGCTTTAATTTATTCACACATGGAATGACCACAGCTGATAGTGAACAACGGTTTTTAAAATCTGAATATCTTTCAAAGCTACGGTATGTGACACGACCGGGCTCTGTAGCCCCTCCTACTATCAGACAGAATAAATATAGTTTATCATACAAACGTATGCGCTTTAATAGTGATTCTTTCTCTTTACAGGGGTCTTTAAAGGCCACCTTCTGTATTTTTCCACCTGGACTTTTCCTGTGTTTGTGTGTCTAAGTGACTTATGGGAACAACACATTTGGAAATTGGTCCAGCATTAAAGCAAGACCACTGCAGTCTGCAGAGGTGAGACACGCAACTTGAATTTAGGTCCACAAAAGGGCTCGTTTTATGCTCAGATTATTGCTCTAAGCATCAATATCTATTGATGCTTAGATTGTTCTAAGCGTCTATATCTATAGATGTAGACCTTTTTTAAGATCCGTTTTGTTTTGGGCGACAACTGGCTCACCCAGTAAGAGCGAGTCCATTGCAGCGGCCCGGGTTTCGAGTCCGACCTGCGGCCCTTTGCTGCGTGTCCCCCATCTCTCTTCCACCTTTCCTGTTTATCCACTGTCACTATCTCATAAAAAGGGAAAAAATGTCCCAAAAATAATCTTAAAAATTGTATTTAACATGAAACATCCCCGGTGTTGCCATCGTCCAACCCACCAGACTCCATTTAAATAATCAATCAATTTGTCACAGTAAAACACATTTCATTCAAAGTCAACAACAAAAAAAAAAAAAAAATCAAGATAAATAAATATATAAATAAATCAAAAGCTGTCTTGGTTCATCTTTTCACTGTTCCAACAATCACCGCTCTGGTTTTACAGTCCGCTAAAGGTCAGCAGGACGGACAGAGAGTTAGATATAAGGTAAGAAACTGCAATATATCGCAGAAATCGCGATAATATTGTATCTTGACTTAAGTATCGTGGGGCCTCTCGTGATTCCCATCCCTAGAAGATTCCAGATAATTTTGCTTAAATTTTGTAATTTTTCAGGATTTTTTTAGCTTAATTACAAGTTTCCCAGAATGCCATATGACCCAAACCCTCCTCTCTGAACCCCTCAGTGTTTCTTACCAGTCGCTCCTCTGCCGACAGCGTCCTGAAGCGTCCCATTGCCTCTTTGATGATGTCCGTCTCCTCCAGGTCTGGCTGGTCAGCTGTGATGCTCTTCCTGTTCTCCTCCAGCCAGAACTGGAAGCCCGTCTTTGGCCTGAACAGTCAAACAACAAAACCAAGTCAATCCACCTAGTGGCTTCCAATAAAATAACTTCAAAACGGTTTGATAATCCATCTTATACCTGTTATTTTCGGTGTTATCTGCAGGAGAAGCTGGAGGCGGGACCTCTGGTTGTTTCTGCTGATCTGGAGCCAGCTGTGGGTTCTCCTGAGTCTTCTTACAGGCCGCCTTCGTGCCATTCATGTGCAGCAGAGTGGACTGAGTCTGGAGAAGAAAGAGGGAAATACTCAAGTCTGACATCACAGAGGCATAATATGCATGGTGCCATCTACAGTGTTCAATCCTTTTAGAATTTAAATACAGACGTATGACAACCGTTATCATCTTGAGGTCACTACATCCCATAACTTTCCTCTGAAAAAAATGAATACATCTGTTGCTATGTTGTAAGTATTTTTCTTTTTTTAAGTTTAGGGTAGTTAAGTAATGAAAAAAAATAGAAAGCAATGACATTGACAAGATAAAACATGTTGGAAGTGTGATGATGGTACCTTTGTTTTGGGCCTGGGGGCCAGCGGTTTGAGGACGGGCCCTTTGCTTGGTTTCCCTGCAGATCTGCTGAGCGGAGACAACTTCCTGCTGGACGTCATGTTGTCCAGGATGTTTGTCACTCGAGGCTGACCCGACGAAGACAAGGGCTTCCCCGAGCCGAGGACCTGCACATAGCCCATCAAAACATTCCTCAGACTTTCTTCACCTCACACTCTTTCCGCATATTCACATTTATATATACACACACACACACACACAATGTATTTATATTTTCACTCATATTCACACACAACCATTAGAGAAATCAAATATGCTGCCATCATCAAGTATTTTGTGTTCTTACCTTGAAAGGATTTGCACGTCCTACTTTGCCAACTGAAAAAATGAAAAAAACACATCAGATGCTAATGCCAATTATAGATATTTTGATTATGCGTGGGCTGATACAATTCCTCGAGAAACTATCAGTTAAAATCATCTTTATTTAATCCATGTAACTACATACAGCACACTGTTTTTCGCACGGGCGATTATGACTGTCCCATTGCACTGCCGCTACAGATGCTTATTGAAGGTCAGTCTCTGCAAAATACGGCAGCAACAGCAGCTGATGGTGTTTTTTGGTTTTTGATAACAAAAAAGTCCCTGGTGCCTACTAACAGGATTTTTTTTAGTACTACCTCAGTGGAGGTTCCAAGCGAGCTGAGGCGATACCAAAAGGTGACGTTAAAACCTAAAGACTACTGATTGGTCGGAGAGAATTGTCACTATTCCCCATTCGTCATCATTGCTAGTGACAGACGGGGGTGTCCCGCCGTGTTTAAGCAGTTTATCCAGCGGTGGATTTTTTTTTCTCCTGCTTCCAGTTTCTTTTGAAACTAAATATTTGTCTTCTGGCAACAGCCACATGAATAAAAAAACAACACACCTTTGACATTCTCTGTGTGTGTGTGTATATGTGTATGTGTATGTGTGTGTGTGTG
>NC_045733.1:29962280-29969253 GCF_008692095.1 Etheostoma spectabile | reverse complement strand
TGTGTGTGTGTGTGTGTGTGTGTGTGTGTGTTGCGTTAGGTCATGGCAGTTTCCTGCTATGACGACCAGCCACGCTCGCCTGAGGCGGTAGGCTATTAATCTGCAATGGAAAAAGGAGGACGGGCACCGCGGCCAAGTCGAGTCGAGCCAAACAGGTACCATGTGATGGAAAAACGCCATTAGAAAACAGAGTTATTGGGCACTGAATTTGATGAATTTACCGTTTATCAGACCACAAAAAGAGGCCGGCAGGTCCAGAGACCTTTAGTTAGAACGTAATGTTGCATTTACAGGCACTAAATGGATTTAGTTTTGACAGATACAATTACTGTCTGCAATCTAAGCAATAACAATGTAGATTTTTCTAAAAAGGAAACCAATGAGTGGTTCATTTTAAGAGACCCATCTAATCTTCCCGTTTATACATCTTTACTTTTGCGCATTAACAAAAGCAAAATTATACATTACTTGATTGAATCGATGGAATAATCAGTGGAATACTTGATTACTAAAACAACCGCTAGCTGCAGCCCTAGGGTGGATCTCTGGTGATGGGATGGGTGGCGTCCACATTAATAAATGGAAGAGAATATCACAAACAGACTACAATTTTATGGTTAACATTTAAATATATGGATTGTTGGACGTCTTTACTCACTTGGTGTCAGAGATGGCATCACAGAAGAAACTGCTTCTTTAGCAAAGGGATTCGCACCTGCAGTATGAGAAGCGTGCATTACACACTGGTGTCAGTGACACGCTGTGCTGACAGCGTACATGTGCAAAGAGAGTTGAAGACAAGAGATGGAACTGACGTTTTGTAGTTTCAGCTTCCTCCTCTGTCTCCATCTCCTGTCCATCGTCCTCTGCCTCCCTGAGCTCTTCTCCTTGCTCCTCTTCCTCCTCCTGTTCACGTCTGTTGCTGCGACGTTCTCCTGTGACCTCACTCTGGCCGTACCTGTCCAATCAACAAACTTGTGAATTACAGTCTTTTCCCTTCTACTGGAGCACAGTTCTCACAGCTCAGAGTTACAGAGTCAGGCAAGTTATTTATAGTATTTATAAAGCACAATTCAGACACAAAGGCAATTTAGAGTGCTTTACACAAACATAAACATACAAAGCAAATGAAACAGAAAAAAACAATCAATATAAAAGACTTTAGAAGCATAGAAGTGTAGAAATGACCATCTCTCATCTCAGAATTGCTGGGGAAAAGAGCTTGAACAACAAAAATACAAGAGGGCAAATTTGACATGTGCTCCTTAATGAGAGATGTCCAAATCAAGTTTTTTGGCCCCCTTAATATTGAATACCTGCTGATACAGAGTCTGATGCAATACTTAAAAGATGTACATGTATCTGGCACTTTGAAATAACAACTCTAGCTACTTAATATTAAACACTTTTTTTTTTCAAACAACTTGATCCAAATACCGGAGGTCCTGGTTTAAAACTATTCACTTGATCTTCTTGAATTATTGATATACAACAGATAGAAGATTAATTGGAAGAATGCCACTATAGAACCAGCCTTGTTACAGAGCGCAGGTTCTTCCCTCACTGAGGACCAATGAGTTACTCACAGTGAAACCGGGTCAAGTCTTGTAACCACTTGCAAGTCTGCGGACATCACTCTTACTGTTGTGGTTTCATTTTGTTTCCCTCCTTCCCATCTTTCCTTTCTGCGTGTGTTTTTTTTTTTGGTCCTGGGACACGTTCTCATGTTTCAGCATATACGTTTGTAATCTTTATATAAAAACATTTGGTGTAAAAGCTGAATGGCTGCACTAATCTACTACAACCGTCAAAAGGGATAAATGCATTTTGGCGTTACCCGGAGGTCCGTCTGTTGCCGGAGTATTCTGACTCCTCTTCCTGTTCCTCTGGCTCTTCTTCCCGAGTCTGGTTGGCTTTCTCCAGGGCGATCTCACTGAGCCGCTGGGCGAGGGCCATGCGTCGGGATCGGGACGCGTATCGGATGGCCAGAGTGACCACGTTCTGGGTCATGAGCTCCGCCAGCTCCACGCAGCGAAACTCTCGCTCCAGCTTACAGGACAGCTGGGAGAAAAAAACAAAACACACTGACCCTGAACACAACAGCAGCTACAGAAAACAAGGCGCACTTCTAAATCATTGATCTAATTTAACCCTTGTATTGTCTTCACTTTGGGACCCTCTCGTATCCCTCGGGTCAAAGTGACCCGTGACTTATTTGGGGTTTTAAAAACAATTCTGAAATAAAATTTTACATCATAATCTATTAACAAATATTGTCTTTATCTCAATTTCCAACAATTGAGATAACATATGTTTAGGGAATGTAATCAGTCTCTACTAGAACACAATTAAAAATGGAAGTGTGATTCGTTTTTTGTCATAAGATTACAATTCATGTTAAAAATCCATTATGGAAAAAACATGAGTGGTCATATCCAGAATCATTTTCTGAATTGAGTCAGGAATACATGTTTATCACAGGAAATAAGGTAAGGCCGTTGATTTTCAGGTAAAAAAAAAAAAAAAGTACTTGCACCATTTTTCTTCTTGTAAAAATTTGAAATGGGTCAATTTGACCCAAATACCATGCAAAGGTTAAACCGCGTTTCATTTAAAAAGTGTGATCCCAGCTTTTTTATTTTTATTTTTTTAAGACTCAACTGCAAACATCTTCATGAGCAGCTCCTGCTGCTCCTTCTGGGATCGACTCTGTCCATCCTCGTCGATCTCGTAGCCGCTGGACGACAGGAAGCTGAAGTGGTTGTGGAAGAGGACGAACGCCAGAACTGCTCTGGAGGGCGACACAGACTTGTTACTTCCATTTCACAATACAGAGAGTATTGGGACTAATTTCGGCTACATAAAAAAAAAAAAAAAAAAAAAAAAAAAAAAAAAAAAATCTCAAGGGGTTATCCTTCCAAGTTTCAGGTCAGCTTTGTCGACTGTGCTCCACATCACCTCTTTTACTCTAATCGGCCCAGACATTAGTAGGCGTTAGCGTCTGTGCAGTTTGATCAAAGCAAGCCGTCTCCGGTGTGTTTACCTCCATTTGTCCTTTCTCTGTGGAGGTCTGACACAGAGGCAGCTTGAAGGGCAAGATGGCCACAGCAGGTCGGGGCAGCGTCGGCGGATACCTGGAGCCTTTACAGGGAATACACCTGACAGGAACAACAACAGACCGGATTTAGGGAGAGCGAAACAAACTCCAAAACATAATGATAAACCAGCATCATCAGGAATCAGGAAATTAAAAAACAGATTACATCTGAAACACAGATGATCAGATTTATTGTCATGCTGGCCCTTTTCTTTTAGATTTACATCAAAACTCCCAGGCTGCCACGTACTTCAGTTGATCCAGTACGGTATTAAAAACAAATTTGTAGAGCCTTGGAATTTGCTCGAGAGAAAGGTGAACCATCACAGTGAAAATGTAGCTGGTATTTTTGTTTAAGGCATATGCTTCCATCAAATGATAATCCAGATGTACCGCATTGATTCGACTGCTTAGGTGCTGTGGTGTTCAGATGATGAACAGCAGCTTCACGAATGTAAAAAGCATTGTGTTGTGTCTTCTGGGTTTGGTTTTCAGAAAACTTTCCATCATGAGGACTTTTTTTCAGCAGCCAATTCTCAAATCTTAAGAGTTTTCAGTTTACCAAGTTGGGATTAGGACATTCCAAAAACTGCTGGTATGCGCCTTTTGAAAACAATTTTATGAGTAATAATTTCTGAAGCACTTGAAAAACCTTGTTTTCTATCCTTCAATTTGATATTCTAAGTGTAATTATTACAACAAGGAACATTATTTTTCAACAAGCCAAAAGCTGTTTTGGTGATGACAAACATGTCACTTCTTTATTTCTTCTTTCAGTTATCTGTCTTTCAATGAGAGAATTTCTTTCGCGCCTCTAACTCGACCCAAATATTTTGAAAGAGACGTCGACATGTAACCAACTTCTCAGATGTAGAAAACAACAGAGTTGTGTAGAAAAGAGAGATCACCTGAGCTGCTGAGGGTTCTCGTGTATGCCGACCACCCAGTAGTGGTCTGACTTGCTTTTGCAGGTCTCTCTGGTGTTACACACTGGCGTCCACGTGTTGCCCAGCGAGCGGTTCAGCATCCGGACCACACCAGCCGAATCCACATAGCACGGGGTACCTGGAATAAACCACAACGTAACCAGGCTGTCAACTTAAAAATCCAAAGGTGAGGGTGTAGTCGGAGAGAAACGCTGCTTCTGATAATTTTATTTGACAAACAAGGTCAGAGAAATGGATTGGGGAGAAAACTGGATCATTTTTTGCAGCAGCCGTGTTCCTGTTTGACACAGGAGAGAGGGAAAGAGAGAGGGAAAGAAAGAGAGAGAGAGAGAGAGAGAGAGAGAGAGAGAGAGAGAGAGAGAGACAGACAGACAGACAGACAGACAGACAGACAGACAGACAGACAGACAGACAGACACAATACTGTATATACTATACTAAACTATATGTACACACACGCAAACAGCCTATATGTGTTTTGCCTAATTATTTTATGTCTTATTAGATCATGTGTACTTATACACAAAACTTATTTTTTTGTCCTTTTGGCCATTTTAGGGTGTTTTTTTTGTCCATTTTCCCATCCTCTTACAGTCACTCTGTTTTCTGATTTAAACATGTCTGGAGACAGTAACTTTAACATAAAAATCAACATGGGTCCTTGTAAATTATAGAGCGTGGTCTACATCTACTGCACTATAAATAAAAGAAAATTTAAATTAAAAAATAAATTTTCTTTACAAACGGACAGACTGACCCTCAGCAGTGAATCCGAGCCAGGACAGGTGGGACTGGAGAGACAGCGGGAGGGGTTCCCCGTTGATGAGCTGCCTCTTCTTCCGACCAAACTGCAGCAGCTGAACACCCAGAGCTTGTTCTCCATCAAAACCTGGAGCTGATGACGTGAAATGAAACTCAGTGTGAGTGATGCTACAATACAGTCTGCAGTGTCTATCAATACAGTACATATAGCAGGGAGATTAGGCCAATTATTATAGTATAGTTCTACCTCTGCTGGTCATTTCCCAAAGCATTCCGTATTGGTTAGTTTGTCAAAAATGTTTTTTTTTTTAGCTTTGGAGGCAGCTACTGGTTTTAGTTATTATGTGATATTGCGAGACAAACTTATATGAACAAAACTGATGCTGCATAGACAAAAACAAAGCAGACATGATGTTCACGGGCATATTGCTCAACTCAGGCATGTTTTAAGTCTTCATACAGTTAAATGATTGGAAACAATAGATGCTGTAATGTTGAGTGTGTAGAATTTGAAGTAAGATGGGCTAAATCAACGTGTTTTAAGTACTGAAACATTTTGAATGCCCCCCCTTGCCTCACAGTGGTTTGGTCCTATTGGTAATATTAGCCTAATATCACTTGAGGCTTATGGCTTATTTTTATTGTAGTGCGTATTGTAGTGCGTGACTTACTATTTATCAAGCTATTAAACAAGCTAGGTAACATTATAACCGCTAACATAGTAGACGCGTGTGTGTGTGTGTGTGTGCGTGTGTGTGTGTGTGTGTGTGTGTGTGTGTGTCTCTAACCCCGATGGTAGACTATGAGCAGCTGCTCTCCGTGTCCGACCATGCACACCACGTTCCCCGGCAGGCTGAAGATTTCTCTCTGGACTCCGCCGATGGAGAAGAGTCGGAGCATCAGCGCGCTGGTGGCGACCGCCGCCCAGCCCTGACCCAGACACAGCGCCCTCACGTCCTCGCCCGTCGGCAGGTCCACCATCCACTCCTTATTGGTGTCCCACGAGGAGAAGTGGAGACACTGAAGCTTACTGAGAAGAGATAAGTGGAACAGGTTAAAAGATTTACTGCAAGAATTTGAAGAAAACAAAATCAATGTAACATTGAAAACACAAAAGGGGACAGAAGGATGTTTACCTGGCGAGCTCGTCCGTGCTGGGGCAGGCCAGCAGCACGGCCTCCTGGGAAAGATCAGCCATGGTGTGACCCAGCGAGTTGGTGAGGTGCATGGCGTGGTGCACGGCCGTGTCGTGAAACTCCACGTCGATGGCGTTGTCCTGCTCGTCGTTGTAGCCTCGAACTATTCCCACAGAGTTCCACATCTGAAGCACAATTTTGCCGTTACTACACGTGAGACTGGGAATCTTTAATTTTAATGTTTAGCTGAAGATTAAGTTTCATTTTTAGAGAGTTATAACAACAATATAGAAAAGAATAAAAAGGGTTCCAGCAGCATTTATTTGAGTCTACCATGAAGCGGTGTGTGAGGTGTGCAGGGGTGGAGCCCGGCTGAAAGGCCTTCTGGGGCGCCGTTGGCATGGGTCCCTCGTAGACTGGACGCATGGGCACGAACGGGGCAGCTGCAGGAAGTATGGCGCTGCCCGTGTCGTCATCATCCCCGAATTTGCCCTGACCGAGCTTCAGTGATCCAGCGTCTGAATAAAACACACATAAAGAGAGATGGAATCATAGAAGTCTTTAATAAATAGGAATAAATAAAAATCTTAAATCCACTTATTCTCGATTCATGTGACCCATACATTCAGCATGTTACTCCACAAGTCAGCAGAAGTTCATGTTTATTTCCTTCAAATTAACACGCTCTAGTGCTTTAGTCACTTCACACAAGTATTGCAATGTGATCATATTACTTAGAGTTCCTCATGGGGGCGACAGAAACTACGCACTATAGCTTTAAACGTCTTTATTTTCTATCAATTTTATTTGAGAATCAAACATCCTGAATGTAATGCTTAGAGCACGGCTGCATCCGTCATTAGGGTACAGTAGATGTTTGTCTTCATTTTGATTCATATTAACAAATTGCAACTGTCACAATGTCTTAAAAAAGCAGTGTTAACGTTAAATTATGAAATCATCATGATTTCCAGTACAACTAAAAGTATTCTATGTGCAGCTCCTAGTCAAAGCGAGATATATATATATAT
>NC_045733.1:29955327-29962270 GCF_008692095.1 Etheostoma spectabile | reverse complement strand
ATATATATAAAAATGGGTGTATTATCTGCATTCACTTTGAGAGTTGAGCTGCGATGATTAGTCTTTCGAACGTTATTCCTCCAGGGGACATCTTGGAGAATCTATAACACGGAGCACTGAAGCCGTCCCAGTAGTTTAAGTATTTTAATAATATTATAATTTCTTTGACTTTAATCCGTCACATCTGTATCCTCCCTCACTCTGGACCCTTCTGTCACTCACCCAGTGAGTTCTCATCATCCAGGATCGCCCCTCTGTTCCTCACCCGCCCTGTTGCAGGCATGAGGAAGTCGTCGTCATCGTCATCGTCCCCGGCGACAGGTTTCTTAATAGGCGAGTTGGTCTCACTCAGACCGTCATCCATGAGTCTATCATCATCATCATCATCATCAAACAGGTCGTCGTAGTCTTTGGCTGCTTTTTTTGCAGGTGCCTGCTGAAGGACCAGTGTCCAGTGAGTTATTTCGCATTAAAAAAGACACACCTATTTTTAGAAGTTGTGTGTTTACCGTTTTGTCATGAAGATATTAACACAACGTTTAAATCGTGTGTTATTCATAGGGCTGGGTCCCCAGCTCAATACTCTTTAGGCACCAACCAGATTGCCTCAGCATGCTTCTACCAAGCTCTTTTAATGCTTTTGACTGGCTGTCTAACGTTACACGTCGTAGCGACACGCAGGTAAAACTCTACGTTACGCACAGATACGGGGCTCACGAAGTAGGAACTGAAAAAAGTGGAATGTATTTTTGTAATATAAAATTTGAACCTAAAAAAAGAAGAAAAAAAAGTACGATACCTAGCCCTAGTTATCCGAGCAGTACCTTGGTGGTGCTGGTGCTGGATGTGGAGATGCTGAGTCCGTCCAGCAGGCCCAGGCAGCCCTCTGTGTCTGTGTAGACGATCTGGCTGCCGGACGGATGCCAGGCCAAACTGCACACCGTAAAGCCCTTCTCGTGCTTCTGCCTGCAGCAGAGGAGAGACAAGGTCCACTGTAGTGATCTCCGGTTCCTCTAAGGCTACATCCACACTACTACGTTTTCATTTTCAAATCAAGCGTTTTGACTTATTTGAAACCAGTTTTTGAACTTCTGCACACGTCCGTGTAGCGTACCTTTCCAAACACAGCTTGCTGTTCACGTCCCACACTGTCAGTGAACCCCCCACGCTGCCAGCTGCCAGGAACTGCCCACACGGAGACCAAGCCACCACGTTGATGAGCTGCACAGAAAACAGGGAGGAAAAAGAATAATCAAACTAAGAGAGAACATGATCCAATTTCAGAAAGAGAGCACAGACAGACTGCTTGTGTTAAACAACAGTCACACAGTGTCAATAGTGTGGAGTGGCCTTTAATAAAGACGACTTGACCCTGAACATGACATGTGTATGTTCACCTAGACCTCACCTGTGTCTGAAGATCATCGGACAGAGTGCTCACGTGGTCCCAGGACCCTCGCTCGTACAGGTGCACCTTCGTCTCTACAGGAACTGCTAAAAACTGAGCGCACACACAGAGAATTTTTCTTTAGGGTTAGATTTGCCTCTTCTGATGATTAGATCCATAATCAATGATTAGTCACTGATGTGGTTTGCACTGAGGAAGTGCTGGTGTGACGCAGATGTAACGTGTCCATCAGGTGGACACGGGGCTCAAAGAGTTGTCCCTGACCTTTGCCGTCCCAGGCTGCCAGGCCAGCCGACACAGAGACTTTGCATTGCTGACGTCGTTGGTCTTCTGCAGCACAGGCCAACTGATCAGCTGAGACTGAACGGACACAAAGTAGATCAGCATCTGACAGGCTGGACAGATGGAGCGCACATAAAAATTAAAAAAAGTTTGTGTTTAGAAAATTTATTTCAGCGTGAAAGGCTGAAACACGACATACCTGCTCCTCGATATTCCATACCACGACGGAGCCGTCACAGCTGGCAGACGCCTGACAGAGAGCAGATTAATTATTACAAATGTCAATTGCAACGAGGATAAACTGAACGACTGTGTCTGACACAGAGCGTTGATTTTTCTGCGTGTAAATTCTTTAAAGGGTGTTGAAATTCATCAATGCATCGCCATGCGGACCTAGACGATTCTGCATCGATGCAGCGACAGACCATAATCACTTATTGCCTTATGGTGTTACTTGATTTTCCGGCTGCTGCCTTTTTTGTTTGTCTGTGTTCAGACGTCGCTACATTCAGGAAATGTCTTCATTAAAAGGGCAGATACAATAAAAAGGGGATTTCATATTATACATAGATCTGACTGCTTGAATTTTTCAATGGAAAACCGTGTGTAACAATATCTAATATTGAGGAGGTGACGCACTGTGACATTGAATAGTTGACAGGATAATCGCTATTGAATCGTGAGACCAGTGGAGATTAACACCCCCTTTCCAATGAGTGCATACTGTAGATGGATACACACACACACACACACACAAACACAAAAAAATAATAAATAAAAATAAAAATGTAGTACCATAAAAAGAATGTAATGATTTTTGCACTTCACCCAACTTTGGAACCACGGATTTGAAACCTAAAATACTGCCCAGCTTATAATTCAATATAAACTTTTAACTTTATTTGGAGTTTCCGGGGATGTCCATTTCAGAAACTGTTTTCTAAATCATCAGCACACCAACCTCAGCGTTGCATTTCTAACACTCCGGAGAAAAAAAAGTTGACCCACCAGGAAGTCATCTTTAGGGTCAAAGGTCACACTGAGGACGGGCGCTTCATGGCCCCGGAGTGTTTTCTGCTGGCTGCTGTCCGCCACCTCCACCACCTTAACCATGAAGTCACTGGAGGAAAACAGAAATAAATATGTGCAAACTGGCATGTGCAGTCAATCTGTGCTCACACGACGCCAGCGACAAAATGGAGGGAAGAGGCACATCAGCTGTGACCCAGCACGAGTGCAAATTGTCAATTCAATGAAGGCGAGAAAGGAAAATAACCCTGATTTCCTCCAACACCCAACAACAAGCAGATGCCGAAGTCGACCTAACAGCCTCAGATGCCTGAATTTCTACAATCAATACCACCAGAGAAATTACCAGCGTGAAAATAACCGCATCAATAAGGCGCCATGCTCTGGGCTTTTATTGCTGTGATAAACCTGTCTAGGGCAAATCAATTCTGATAGCAAACAGACGTTTATCTCTAATCCAGAATAATCAGACGGCAATCCAACATGCTGCTGCGTCTGGGAGGTGGAAACATCATCCAGGTACTCTTCCTTGTGCAGCTCCTTCTGAACAGGAACAACAATACGGAATCTAATGAGATCTTAGTCCGGTTTAGTCATAGTATACTGAACACAGACACATTACGCACGACAGCTTCACCGGCCGCCACAGGAGACGCCGGAGCGGGGGGGTTGCGCATCGCTTAGCAGATGAGAAGTGACATCTGCTCGTCTTTCAGCTCTGGTGAGAGATCTCTTGAGATGAGCCGATGAGTCTGCCCACTCGGATGAACGTGCTCATAACTGAATTATCACAAATCAAAATGGGATTTTTTTTAAATTTTTTTTTTAGGATTATGGCTCATAAAAAGGTTCTCAACAATGTCCAGGATTAGACATCAGTCAGTTATCAACGAGTCTGTGTTCTGAATCCACCAGGCGGTGTCATAGTAGGTGTCTTTGAAGATTTTTGAGCAGCTCGTTGTCTGCACCCTGCAGCTTTAGCAGAAGTTTATAGTTAATAGTTAGTTTGACAGACAGCAGACGTGTTTTTTTCTTTTTTAGATTTCCAAATAGAAATGTCCCATGTAGAAATGGTTTCAAGAGTAGTGCTGCATGATATAAGGAAAATAACTTATTGCCATTATTTTGACTGATATTGTAATTCCATTCATATTTCTTAAAACTCTGTAAGATATTACTAGAACAAAGTAGAAACTCTTTAATCAAACCAAAATTGATGAGGATTGCCTTTGCTGAAACGGCACACCAGCCTGATCCTGCAGCACAGATGATGTTTCTCTATTTATTTCAGATTTAAATCCACAAATTTGTTTTTTTAACTTCAAAAAAAAAGTATAGGCAAGACTCCGCTTATATCTTAAAATACCTTTAAAAAAAAGAAGAAAAAAAATGCTCCCCACTCTAAGCCATCAATGTTACAGGACATTATTAGGACGTTGGTGGTCAAGCCCTCAAGTCTCTGATATTATTGCAATATTGCGATAAGATTCACAATATTGGAGGGAATTATCGTTTTTGTATCATTATCCTCATTTTCATTGGAAATTACTAACATTGAAAGAAATTAAAAGGACTATAGCGTGATTTTTGCAAGGATCTGTACCAAACAAAGAGGTTTCTTTAGTCTGTAGGATAGGATTTGTAGGCCGGGACGTCTCTGCACCACAACACTTCATTCAGAACGGTTTGACACATATTTTGCCATTAACAAATATTGTGCCTGCCCCCCCAGCGATTTGGACATTGCAGTAATCTATTTTGCGATTTTGATACACCTGCGATTAATTATGCAGCCCTAGTCAAGAGACTCAGTTAATGGAGATCTTCGGTAATCGATCTATTAATATTTATTTAGTTGGCATTTTGGGGAATATGCCATACTTTCCTTTTTTATTATTTAAAAGATTGTTTTTGGGGCTTTTCCGCCTTTGATTTTTGATAGGACACCAAGGTGAGAGAGAGGGGGAAGGAAATCTTCACAGGTCGGATTCAAACCCTAGACCTCTGCGTCGAGGTATAAACCTTGAGGTACAACCTGGCTACTTACTTTCCTATCGAATCCAATTTAAGGCTCTGGATGTCCAGGCTTAAAACTAAAGGAGACTGAGGTTAAGGTTGTTCCTAACTCTCTCACTTTGGACTTAAAATCTGTGGGCACCTTCAAAAGGTAGCCACCTGTTTAATATAATAATAATAATAATAATAATAAATCTTTAAGTCTTCCAAAGTCTTTATTATTGTCTGTTTGTTGTCAAATTGGATGTACGAATAGTTACTTGCTTCCTTGTTCAGAGTTGGATGAAGAAACCATTCTCATGTCAGACCCATAGACTGTAAATAACGAACAGAGCATGTGTGACATCAATTATTGGATCTGCTATGAGTCGTTGAATTTGCCATTACGGACAAGATGGTGGAGCTGCTTACACTCTACGTTACACATTTTCACCGGCAATCAACTCATAGCCACACCCTAATACACCCACCGCCTTATCGCTGATTTTAAAATCAATAATTCAAAGACCATAATCCAAAAACTTTCATCAACAACATCTTTCTGTGTTGCAGAAGACTTAAAACTAGCGATCGAGACCATAAACTCATTATGAAAATGTTTACTGAGGTAATAAATCAAGCGAGAAGTGGGTCACTTCACACTCACAGACTTCTACAGACACCGACCTCCTGCATGTGTCGCCCCCTGCAGGAATTCAGATAGAATGCAGGTTTGAGGCACTTTTGCATTTGCAGCACTTCGCCGAACCGGATGCGTTGTCCATTAATATTATACAGTCTATGGTCTGAACCATAAACATGACGCTACAGTCCGCAACTGGTTGTTTTAGCTTAGCATAAAGATTGGAAACAGCTAATCTGCCTCAGTTCAAAAGTTTTAAAAAACTACAACAACCTACCAGCACCATACAGAGACAGAAATAAAAGTAGAATGTGGTATACCTATTTTTTGGTTGGGAACTAGTTACTGCACAATTCCACATAAAACCACAACTTTCTGGTTTTGTACGGGACATGTGATGTGTAAATTAGAAAGCTTCAGATTTCCAAATAGGCACATTTTGCCTCCTCTGGACCGAACATTGCAATCACCTTTCACTTGCGTCTTGTCCCGTTTTCTAAAAGTAATCTTAAGTACCTGGACCCGGCCGCGACTCTGGAGCCGCTGCTATTGAAGATTACATGTGTGGCGTTGGTAGTGAACCGGGTCAGGATGCCATCTGGATCGCCGTCGGGAAACGTGTGGATCTGCACTGTGTTGTTGGAGGTAGCTGTGACCAGCTTGCCGTTCTGTGGAGAGACAAACTTATTTCAATCCTCCACCGACAGCTGATTCAGTAGAAAAGGTCTCAACAGAAATCAATCATACGTTATCACAGATCCCAAAAAAACACCAGAAGATAAATAGCCAACCTTGAGAGCGAGAGAGAAGGCCTTTTCCCCGACAGTGATGAACTTTGGATCGTCATCATCCAGACCCTCCCATATCCGAACATCTCCATCATTCCCGCACGTTACAATGAACCTGAGGACAAAGTCATCATGGTCATGTGTCCTTTTTTTTGTCTATTTACTATTGTGCAAACTGAGGATTAAGAGTAATTTCAATTCCACAACGACTTCTGTGTTTTATTTTATTTTATCTAAACCACAAACTGTATACAGAGGGTCAGATACTGAATTCAAAACTAAGCATACAATAACACTGTAAAAAAAAACAAAAAAAACAATGGGATGTAAGAATGTTTTGTTAACATGTTCCCGAGACTGCATTAAAATCTTTAAAAAAATCTATCAAAAAAAACTTAATGACTTGGAAAAATTAGATGAGTGTCTATGAAATGTACCAGGCAGGATCATGAGATGTAGCGTTCAATTAAATGAATTAACATTGCTTTAAAAAATAAACTATAACATCTTTAAGACTCAGAGTGGCCAGTGTTCCTTTTATATATTTTCATTTCTGAGAAAAACTGACTAGAGTTTGAACAGCTGACTTATAACAAGACAGCAAAGAGGTAAGTTAACGTTAATAAATAAATAAATTCAGTGTTATATTACATGTTACTTACAGTTAGTAAGTAACATGTTAGTTACATAGGGCTTTTCACAGATAAAAATCACAAAGTGCTTTACATAAAACATACAATATGATAGCTACACATTGAAACACAGTGCACAATTTAAATGATAAACTAATACATAAAA
>NC_045733.1:29944633-29955317 GCF_008692095.1 Etheostoma spectabile | reverse complement strand
TAAAAAGTGGGGATAGGTCAATCCAACGCGTGTTACAAGACATCCTAATCTCTGACTTACTTCCCGGAGTCGTCGAAGCAGACCTCGGTGTGTCCCTCCGAGTGGCCGTAGCGCATCGGCTTCCTCTCGCAAGGCATTTTCCCCAAAACCAGCACACTGACGAGAAGAAAAACACAAACAGTACTCAATACGTGAAGGTAGGACTAACACGTGAACATTTAACAATAGTGTCACACGTGTAGACCCCAGTTATCCCCTGCCCTGTCTCATTAGCTCCCATTGCTGGTTCAGGTAACTGACTATTATAGCCGAGGAGCTGAGCTGCTTCATCGCTAACAAAACAGCCAACGTAGCGTTAGCTAACATCGTAACGTTAGCTAACTTACGGTATATTAACCTCGGCGCTTCGGTTTACGGGGTGCTCAACTCGGACTAAACTGAGAGTTTATGTAACTAGTTATGACTCGAGAAGAGAGTTAGTCTGACAACTTACAAATTCCCCGGCTGACTGTCTCCACAGACCCTTCTTCTCCTGAATCTCCCGCGCTGCGTCAAAAACAAGGAACAGCAGCGTCACGACTCCCGCCGGCTACGTCATGACGCAACTGTCGTAACCCCTCCTACGTTCGAATGAGATTCAGTTTTTTTCCTGTCAGATCTTTAACTTAAGTAAAAGTAGCGATACTGCAGTGTAAAGTACTATGTTACAAGTATTAGTATCAAAATATACTTAAAGTACCAAAAGTTAAAGTACTCATGCAGAGTTACCCTTTGCAAAATCATATGTATTAGCCTATGTATTATAAGCCTATGTGATTCAATTTGTGCCGGTAAAGGTGAAGCTAATTTGAATTACCTTATAAACTGCTGGGTAGCTTAATGTAACCTATTAGTTTATTCATATTTTGCATTAGTAATATGAACCTGTAAAGTAACTACAGTTACATAGGGGAGTAAGAAGTTCAATATTTGCCTCAGAAATGTAGTGGAGTAGAAGTAGAATTCAACATAAAATGGATTTACTCAAGTAAAGTACAACAAAACTGTATGTACAAGTTCCACCACATTCCACCACTGGGCTCTGAGACGATTATTCAATTATTGTTTAAATGTTGTTTAAATTGGATGGTAGCTACAGGGCAGCTTTTGATCATCTAACAATCAATCAATCAAAATGTATTTACATAGCACTTTACACCAACCAGCAGGTATCCAAAGAGCTTAACATCAGAAACCAAGAGTAAAACACCTCATACAATAGAAATAATGAACGTGGAAAACAGTAAAATCAGAAAAGGTTACAAAGAAACAGAAGACTGAAATTGTCCCACCACGGCTACGTATTAAAAGCCGGACTAAACACATACGTTTTGAGTTTGGACCTAAAAAGAGCAACATCTGTAACAGTGCAGATATCAGGGGGGGGTAACTTCTTCCAGAGTCTCGGAGCAGCAACTACAAAAGGTGATTTTTGCATCTAGTAAAGCTGGAGAGGTGCCAGTTCACCTCCTGGGCACTGCCAAGGTGCTTCTGAGCAAGGCACTGAACTCCCAACTGCTCGTGCGCCTTTCCATGGGCAGCCCCCCCCCACA
This sequence comes from Etheostoma spectabile, assembly GCF_008692095.1. Lineage (NCBI taxonomy): Eukaryota > Metazoa > Chordata > Actinopteri > Perciformes > Percidae > Etheostoma > Etheostoma spectabile. The sequence continues at coordinate 29,953,725 of NC_045733.1, read as the reverse complement.
CACTCTGACATCTCTCCATTAGTGCATGTATAGGACCTGAGCATGTGTGTGTAATTCAGGTCTTTGTGTAATGTGTTTAATAACAACAGAGTGTAAAGTGTAGTTTCCCCTTGTGGGATTAATAAAGTATAATAATAAAAATAAATAATAAAAATAAATAAAAACGAAATTTTGAAAAGTTGCCAGCCTTACTCTGACAGTAAGTAAAAACATTTTTTTTTACTCATCCCTTTTTTTTTCTTCTTTTTTTTTTAAATAATACAAACCCTTTTAGAAGTTAAACTTTTAACAATGAATTTGAGAACAGCTAGATTTGATTGACATGTATCTTCATTGCGGGGAGAAGTTATTAGTTATCACTCAAAATGTAAGAACGACTCCTCATATCACCTCATCATCACATTTTGGATTTCATACCACTTTTTTTTTTACTCTGCAAAAGCACCTCAATGAGACAGAAACAAGTATTCACTTACTAATGCTGATACTTTTATTTCCTATCCATTCAAGTAGCCATAAATATACAGCGGAAGTACCTCTTGGCTCCCAAAGACAACCTGCCATAGCCTGAATGAGCAGCGTCTCAGGGCAGAATTTGATTAGTGCAAGACAAAGTACTGCGTGTCTAAATATTACCTGATATATATATATATATATATATATATATATATATATATATATAAACAGTATGTGTAAGCACAACAACAGTCCTGATACTGTGTTTTAGGCACACCTCTCTGTATGTAACAGTCCTGGGTGAACTTGAAACATTAAAAAAACAACGTTTAATTTCTCAGATTTGGATATCAAATGTATCGTGAATAGAGCTTTGGAGCTGCTGAAAAATGATGCTGGCTAACTGGATAATACAAGACAACATTAATATTTCATGTGTGTGGTTCAAGAAAATCAATTGATGTTGCTCCGCCTGAACTCGGTCCATTGACTGAGCTTTGACATGTAGGCAGTTAAAGGGATCAAACACAAAGATTGACTTTGTGGCTTAAATCTGACAAAAGTTCATCAGTTGTAGCAAGTTGTTAAGCCCTGGTGATCAAGTATTGATAGAGTGGTGTGACACCTTTTTAAATGGTTGAAATAGAAGCAACAGGCTCAAATATCCCGACTTTTAGTCCCGTCCCCATGAGTGATGCTCAAGAAATATTGAATCCTACATTTCCCATAATGAAACATATACCTTTATATCTTTGGTCCCTCCCTGCTTGTTAAATAACCCCAATCCAGACTTTCTGTTATAATTGCGTTTTCTCTAAATTCAAGCTGAGAAGCTGAGTAGTGCTCTCCATGACTAGTTAACTGACCTTTATGTGTAATATCAGTGGCGTTCTTCTTTAAATGGGAATAATATACTGTATTTAGAGTAAATCAAATTCATTTTTACAGTGAATAACATTAATGCTGATATCCTCTGTCCTCTCTAAGAGAAAAGCTTTATGTTATACAGTGCCTGAATTGGTCCAAAAAAGGTGCCAGTACCCTAATTCAGCAGTTGCATGACATGTTCATCACATGTGTCTTAGATATATTTATATTCATATGTATCTGGTTGGGGTGAAACAAATAGTCAACTATTGAATGATTCAATCTAAAGAGCCAGATTCCACTACTAATCTCACTGTTGAATCGTCGCAGTGTCAGAAATTGTGGTTATGAATTTTTTTTCTTCCTTTCAGGCATGTCTGATTTGACATAGGATTCCTCTGTATTTTCCAATAAATCATATTTAGCCTATTCCACTATAAATATTGTGTGTATATTAGCCTATTAATAAAACAATTAGAACAAAATGTAGACAAAATTAGAAGTTACTGGCACTGATACCATGGAAGAACCTAACAATTATAGGGATGTTTACTGGGAAAATGAAGTGAAACAAAAGACATTTTATCTTGTTATAGTAGGAAAACCACAGATATTACTTATAGCGTTAACATTACTGTTATTTATTAATCATTTAATCTCTATCATTTGTCTCTGTATGCCATGACAGTGATGCACAACACCATAACCCCGAAACTGAAGCAGCTAAATAAAATTCAGCCATCATTAACTGTATTGTTTACACCTGTGCTTTTCCTACCGGGACATGTGAAAATGTCTTCTGTAAAAAAAGGCCTATTAATGCCTTTAGCTCAGTTGTCATCTGATGTTGTTTTGATTGCTGCCATGGAAGCACACCTTTAGTTGTTAGACAGTCTAAATGCAGGGTGGCTGAGTTTCAAGGCTTAAAATGAATCTAAGTAAGTTTTGTGTAACTGTCTAACGTTAAAACCAGTTGGAGAGCAAAGAGCTAACATCCTAACTCTGGAGACCAAACCAGCTCTGAATCCCTACATCTAAACCATAACAGTAATTATGAAATGCACAAAGTGGGGAAAAAAGAAAAGTCTGACAACAGACTAGCCAGTTTACTCGAGCATTTAGAAGTAAAATGCTGATACTTTGTATTCATGCAATTAACCTCAGGGCAGATTTTATTTTACACTGCTAGTTCAATAGAAACTGAATGACACATGAATCAATACAACTGTATTCCACCCCAGTTATGGGGGGGAAATAGTCTTTTTCATGTCCTTATCTCTTCATTTGCACTGCTAAAGCGCTGGCATTTAGAGGTGTCCTTTGCAGTGAGCGGAATGAATTGTTTTCAGAGCACTACTTCAAAAGCAGCGTTTTCCCTGCCATTAGCCTGTCTGACCATGACACGGCCCTCAGTTGTAGCACGAACAGACATGGGTGGATAAGCATGACTCGAGCTGTGCCATTAAATCTCTCCGGAGATGACAAAAAATCTGAGAAAGTCACACGACAGAGGCGGTGTAAATGGCATTTATTGGTTTGTGTATCAGTGTGGTGAGTACCATATACGCCTCAAGGGCAATCACAGAAATTCAAATACTTTGAGAATACTGCTTGGTCCTATAGCGTACTGCGCTCCAGTCTGTACGATGGCCCAGAGAGCTAAGAGCACTGCAAGTTGAGACACACGAAGACAGACAAAACATCATCATTCATTTTGATTTCACATGCATTTAGAAATAAAACTCTGCAAATAGAGAAAACACAACCAAATACACACAACAAAACAAAATTAAAACATTTTGATTGCATGATTCAAATTTGAATTGGCATGCAAGTAACCAGCAAAAGTCTAACGTTAGAATTACAGCAAATATGTGAAATGCAGAACATTTTTCATTGTGTTTTGTTAAACTTGGACATTTTCTGTATTTGGTTGTGTTTTCTCAATTTGCAGCGCTTTCTTTTTCTAAACGTGTGTTGTCAAAATGGTGTCTCCCTTTATCTACTTGCATGTGCTTGATTTAAGTTCTTGTTCTCTGAGCTCCCAGGCCCACCGTAACTCCAACATGTAAACAGTTATTCCAATAGCAATACTTGTGAAAACTGTAGAGGCACAATTGCTGTTCACATATTCATTCACACAGTAGCTTTAAATGTTGTAATGCATGATAAAGAAGCTGTTGAGTTGTGTAAAGAATGAGATGTGAGTAGATGAAGTCTGTCCAAAAGCTCTGATCGGTGCGGCTGGGCCACCATCTTGTGGCTGAAGAGAAGAATACAGACCCATTGAATTAGTTTAGGTCCTTCGTAAGACACAAATATGTTGGGAAAGCATATGAGGACATTTGTGACGTCTACGATATTTGAACCACCTTATCAGCTACGTCTGTTTTTCTGTCACCCATACTGATACTGAGAGCTTGAACCTGTTTCATGTATCAAATAAAAACTGTCCTCTCGTCTTCAGGTTTGCCCAACTTTCCCACAAGAAAGTAAACGTGGTTCACAACTTCAGTCTCCACACAAAGTCTCTGGAGGGAGATGTGGTTTGAATGTTGTGATTAGTTTTTATATGGCAATGTTGGAAAGGGCCACACTGTACCATTTCACCCTAACAAGGGAATAGGTCTAAAATGCTGTTTAGTTGGAAAGTTACTGAGGAAGTAATATGTTTGGATATAACTAGATGCAGTTGGAGTCTCTGTACCTTGAACCTTTGACAGCACTGGTTTAGTGCAGGACAACAACAATTGCAAAGAATTACATTTTTATGACATTAATGTACATTGAAGGAGGTATGGTCTCCATGAAACCATGAAAGGTGCAGTTCCTCTAGTGGCCACTAGATATGCAAGATGCCCAAACAAGACAACTCTGATTGCATTGAAGTCAAGAGGAAAACGTGAGTCAATATTCATCAAAGAGTGAGGGTTACAGTTTAATGTCTTGGCAAAAATCCTTACTCCATTAAGAATATTAAGGCAAGTGTGTTTGGGCATGATTGCCTATTAATTACCAGTGTCTCTTGACTTCGCTCAAGTAGCTGTCAAGATGGCCGCAAGCAGAAAACCAATATTCAAGGCCTCAAACTATCCCCTAGTACTGAAAGAAGAGACATTATGCCCTTGAGTTCCTACAGTAGATGAGTTCAGACCTGTAGAGAAGGCTTTGTGGGTTTAATTGTTCTATCTCTAGACGCATCTAGATCAACAAACATCTTACAGAACTATCCAGTTCTGCAATTTTTAGACCTCAAAGATCTGCAACAGAAAATGTACTTGGAACTCAATGGCAATATTCTTGTCTCTTTGCAAAGAGAAGCTGGCTTTGCTTGTCCTTTCTTTGCCTATCACGGTATGAGGCCTGCTTTGGACTGTCACACAGCGCAGGCCCCGTCACACTTGATGTGGTACTGTTGGAGGTAGTCCCTGAGCTGAGGAGGCAGCAGCAGGTTATCTATGCCCTGGTAGGTGGTGTGGCTACAGATCACAGCCCTGCACAGGTGCTGGAGGGTAAAAGGGAAGGTCCGTGGTAGCGGCCGGGAAAGGAGGGGCTCAAAGAAGAGGCAGGTAGCCGGGTCACTGTAGTGTCTCAGTAGTCCTGTCACACTTGGATCCCGGTACATGCACGGGTCTCGCACATCGAAGCTGAAACGCTTGTCGTTCTGCTCAATGCGTGCGTGCAGGGAGCGGCTGTAGCGACGGAAGCTGACTGAGAAGAGGAACTCGTCCTGGGCAGAGTCTCGGAGGAGAAACGTTCCCTCCGGTTTGCCCTCCAGCAAATCTTCTGCCTCAAAGCGGTTCAACACACCCCAGTAACAGGAGCTGTTGTTGATCTGGAGGAGATCTGGGACCAGGATGTAGTCAGTGTGGCCACATCTGCCATCTGCTCCTCCGTGTGGACAAGAAGGGTTCCAGTCCTCCAGACTGGTACCTCCAGGCCCAGGAGAGCAGCAGATGTCTTCCCAGGAAAGAGGGGTCTGGGGTGGGGAGGAAGAGGAAGATGAGGCATTGGGTTTGAGGGGAGCCTCCATGTCCATGTCCTTGAGAGCACTTGGATGGGTGGCATGATTTTTGATAAGGTGCCAACATCGGGCCAGTTCAGATTTGGGCGAGAAGGGACACTTTTCCTGCATGAGCTCTGAGACGTGGATCTTGCGTTTGGACCAGAAGAGCACTGAGAAGGGTCTCGAGGAGCCCGATGGATGGTGGTGGTGATGATGGTGGTGGTGGTGGTGGGAGCGCAGAGGAAAACACTGGCCAACAGCATCCTGAAACTTCTGCCGCAGTGAGCGGTGGGACAGGGCTTTCCGACACACTACATCAATGTCTGCAGATGTCAATGCATCCCCGAGAGTGCTGCAGCTACACTTTCTCTCTCTGCGCCGCCTCGGACAGGATGTCGACCGCACGCCAAGCTCCTCCGTCCCCTCCGCCTCCGGTCCTCCGGGGCTCGACCCGTTGCGAGAGCTCCGGGAGCGTTTCTTCCTCCGCCAAATATAACTGTCTGCACTCCAACTGCGGAGGCCACATTTGGGACGCGTGTCCGAACCTCGTGGCTTCTTCTCTGACATGGCTGCTTCCTCTTCTTAGTCTGTGGCACATTTAAAAACAGGCGTCTGAGTCGAAACACAATTGTAAGACCATTACTCATATCATTAACACATTTACAAAACAGTATGAAATATCATTTGCATCACTGCTAAATCCGTTTTTGTGTCAGAAAGATCAATTTTGAAAAGGTTTTCTTTAGAGTTGGGACCTTAATGGTGCCATAACAACTCTTTTCAAATCACTGGTATCTAAAGTACTTCCTTAGAGCCATGCTGGATTCTTTACGGCATTGCATGTATTTATCGGATCCATTTTGGTTACACCCAAACAACTTTTTTTTTAATCTGTGTGTGCTGTTCAGGACTGCTATCTCATCATTTGGTACAAGACTAACAGGCTGATCATCTGCAGGACCAGCGGCAAGAAATCAAATTAAGACTGCAGAGTTCAGAAACAGCCTGCGGACGAAAATGGATCAGTTCCCATAAAAACCAACAGAAATTGGTTTAACATCTAACCAGGCAACATGTCATGCTTCATTCAGAGATAGTTCAGGAAGAAAGTTTTGTTGAACTGCCTAAAAAGCTTTGATTTTAACACTTCAGTTATAGTCTCTTTCAATTGTACTTGTACATGGCAGCATTTTGTAGTCTCGATACAAAATAACACTCTAATTAAACTGATCAGCCTGTGCGCAGTGATGGGTTTAACATCACAGTCTGGTAATCACTCTCTGCTATTATTAACTCTTAATGCAGGAGATTATCTTACCTTGCAAACAGTGTCAGACATCCACATCCATGGTAGGACCAGTTGTTCACTGCACATTAGCGGACATGTGTGACCCGCCTGCAGCCAGCTCCAGCTCTAACAGATGGCAGACTGTTCCGCTTCCTATATAATTATGATGCCTATTCCCAGAGGGGGCAGCAGTTTCCTTTCTTCCTCTCTGGGTTATGAATGAATGAATGAAGGGAGGGAGGTGGAGTGGGGTCCAGCCGGGAGAGGGGAGGGACGGGTGCAAGGGGAGGTGTGTTTCAGGTTAATGGCAGTAAGACATCCTCTTCTCTCTCTTATATCTTTTTTACACATTCATTGACGAATTCCATCTCCAACAAAGAAAGAGAAAAGATCAGACCAGAGCAACCGGAGAGTGCTTTCTCATTCACAAAGTGAATTATTTCTGCCAGTAATTCTATTCCTGCGCACTGATTTGCGTTGATGTAATTTCATCAGAGGCCCGTAGCTTAACTTAAAGCATCAAAGCACATTTCATGGGGAGCTTTAAATCTGTTTAAGTCTGTCTGCAGAGGATGCCAAACTGCAAGAAGATTATTCAGTTTACAAGCAGCCTGTACACACTCCCCGCTTCGGCATCGCAGGCTCTGTCTGATTAACAATTCAGCCCAGTAGAGGACACAACCAAGCATTTTAAAAAGCTTCACTTATTGATTGAATAACCTTTTTGAGTTTCCCAGTTCAAACTTCCAGCAAGTGCTGCTGAAAGGACTCATCTGTCAAAATGATGTCATATACACTGTGGATGACATTTTGGAAGATCTATAATTCATGAAACAAATAGACTACATCTATCAGACAAATAATATTACTCCATGTGTGTGTGTGTGTGTGTGTGTGTGTGTGTGTGTGTGTGTGGGTGTGTGTGTCTAACAGATAAAGGATAGTCATCAATAAATGCCTGACATCTCAGATAATGTAGTGACGCTCAACTTCCTCTTAAGTGAATATTTAATGCTGCTCACATTATCACACAGCCCAGCAGGAGGATAACGCCACATGTCCTGGCAACCAACCAGATCAATTTACCTGACTCCAAAATAGCAGCAAGAAACTGAAAATAAACTGTCTGAACTATAGCTGAAAGGATTAGACAACCCCAGCTAGGTAGAGTCAGATAAGTTAACTATTACTCTACTTAGCCATTGTCCCATTTCTTAATCACACTTTGCCCAGTTCAATAGTGGTTTGGGTTATAACTGACCCCTTCCTGTTTCTTTAAATTTTCTCAAAATTTCTAAAATATTCATAGGAACAATCCATTCATATATGGTACTCAATCTCTTGAATGTAATATTTGAAGAAAAACAAAACTTAAAGCCATGCTACCAGCTCTTTTGTGCATTTCACAAACACAAAATGCATTATGGGGCATTATATTACATAAAAGAAAGAAAGAAATAAAAGATGAAGAAACCACCAAAGCCACATGTTTAAAAAGTGCCAAACTAAGAACAATACATAATGAAAAAAAGAAAACACATACACAATAAAATGACATATACATACATGATAAAATTATAGCACTTTTAATGCAACGATGCAGCCCAAAGAGGCTTCACAAAACAATTACGTTAGTCCAAAAAATACAAGTTACAAATGCAATGAAATACTAAATCCAAATTTGCTTCTCATGTTTTTTTATATGTTAGATCTTGCAAGAACCATCTGCTGCATCATAAGCTGTATTTATTATTTAATCTGATTACACAAAAGGAGGACGACTGTAACTAGGCAACACTTTCATCATGTCACTCACAGATTCTCAGAAACTTGCCGTTTACCGCAATCTCCATGAAACATTCAGCCTCTTCATTGAACGGCAGCACAAATTGATTGGGTGGAATAATGGATTGGAGAAGAACACACACACACACACACACACGCACACTCACACACACACATACACACACACACACGGTTTGCCATTATATCTACTCCCTTAAGGAGTAAAAAGGAGATTACAAATCTTGATTCATGAATGTATTTATAATTTATGAATATGCAAATATTGTTCAATTCAAAAGTGGAACTATTGAACACAAGATGCCGCTTCATTACTAAGAAAAGTCAGTTCTCAGTGTATGTGCACTGGGTGCTTCAAGTTTTCCAAATCACAGTTGTGTGAATTGAATATTGGATTATTGTTTGCTTCGAAACGTTGATATGATAAAATCCAGCTGAGCACAGAGAAGGTTTGCTCCGTCAGCAGATGAATGTGGAAGCACGTGGAGTGTCCAACTGTGGACACACATCATTCTGCACAGTGAAGCTCAAACACCCAAGGGACGGAACAATAAACACATTTGTCACTGGAGGGGACTTTAAAGTGCCCATTTTATGAAAAAAAAACATTTTATTTTGTGTCTCTGGTGCTTCCAAACACCTAAAAACTTGGAAAAAAAACTATCCATGCTG
>NC_045733.1:29944288-29944623 GCF_008692095.1 Etheostoma spectabile | reverse complement strand
TGAGATATGGTTTCTGAATGTCCTCCGCCTTCAGTCTCTGGGTGAGCTGTTCAAAATCTGCACGGCTTTCTATGTAACTAGCAGAGACGAGGTGGCTAACCGTAGCATGCTAGCATGCTAACTTGTTCTAGTTGACCATAACTACTTCCATGTCCCTGTCCTGCATGTATTCCGCAGGTGGCCCTTGTTTAGAAGGAGTCTCCCAGCTAATCCTGCCTTGTACTGACCAAAGTAGGACAAAAAGTTATCTAGCTGATGTGATCTTACCTAGCTACTGCAGCATGTGCAACTCCCAACAAAGATAGTAAAGAAGTGAGATGTCTCACTCTGTAGCT
>NC_045733.1:29942332-29944278 GCF_008692095.1 Etheostoma spectabile | reverse complement strand
CCTAAACACACAGGGTGAAAACAGGATCTGCAGCAATGTGCAGTACAACAAAAATGTATATATATTTTTTAATGAAACCATGTGAACCTATTCTGGTACAACCTCAAAATACAATTATGAACCTGTAAATGAGCATAATATGGGTGCTTTAAGAATAGGGCATATCCTTTAATATGCCAGTTTACATTTTGTGACATTTTGACACTTGATTGACATGACCTTAAGCCTACCACAGCCAGCCATGGTGGTTGTCACTTACGCCGACCTAACACCAAACAACTTTTCATGCCATTCTACTGTAGCAGACACTTTTCTAATATCAAAAAAAAAATCTTTGAGAGTCTGTGACACGCTCCCGTTGTCTCAATCATTTGATGTAAGGTGGCCATAGAACTCAGTCCGAGTCAGTCTTTTACCCATCTTGACGTTCTGACAAAATCAAACATGTTTGATATTACTGTACGTTTTAGGTCTAGGTAGTAAAATCTTCTAGTCTGTGACTCAGTGACATAATGACATATTGTCTTTTAGATGTGAGATGGTGTCAGACTTTGGTCTTTTTTTGAAATCTTTTTTTGAGTTTTCTAGCGTATGGTAGGCATTGCTTGTGTATGTATGGCTCTAGAAGCTCCAAGCTTTGATCTTACAGCTGTTATGTGTACCGTTTTTGGTAAAAAATACATATTTAGCCTGCTCATATCGGCTGTGATCTTATAAAGTGTGTCCGTGGGGTGTGGTGCAGAGTTTTATCCAGGAAGTACGTCCTGCAGTGGGTGAAATCCAGTCGGCCCATTAACCTGCAGCCAGAACTCGACCAGGGGCTAATATCAGTCCACATTACACAGGCATCGATCTCGGGAGCAGCACAGCCTTCAGGAGCAGTCATGAATAATTGATGCTGCTGTGATTGAATGGAGACTTTACTCTGCTTGTATTCTTATATGAAGGCTATTACAGTATTTTTTTATTGACATTTACACAGTCCAGTAGAGTGAAACTACAAAATGCAAATGTTACAGTTTCAGAGGCAGTTTGTTTGCACTCAGCATCAAACGCACGTGTTCACGTCCATTGCCAACGTTCATGCCAATGCAAGAAGTGCTGTTCCTTGTGTGTAGCAGGGCACACAGTGAGGGTGTGGAGGTTAGCGTGGCGGACCACGGACCGGGATCTTTCTCTAACCTTTAACCATGGTGTTGTCTTCCTGTCAAAATTGAAAATCAACACTTTTTTTCAATGTTTTCACTTTTTGATGTTTTCAACATTACGTAACACTAACTTATTAACTTTAGTTTTACAGTCATTTTTTGAATTTATGGTCAATAAATAAAGAAATTATACACAATGGTTGAGTTAGAAAAGCATAAATTAGGAGGTTTATTACAATTGGGAAGGTAAAAAGAACATTGATATAGGAAAACGGGTCAATTTGACCCAAGGACAATATGAGGGTTAATCAAGCGTTTTTTTTTTTTTTTTTTTTTTTTTAGAAACAATGTGTTTATTGAATTTTGATGATACAAGACAGTTCACAAAGAAACGTTGTTTCAAGTTAACACTTAATTCCCACCCCAACACAACCGAACAAATCGCTCTCTTCTCTTTAAAAAAACAATTATGCAAAGGTATCAAACAAGAATGGATCTATATTCACAACAAATATCACAAGGTACCCAGAAATCAAATATACATTACTGTACTTTACACACAAAATGTACATTTTCCAGCAAGACATTACAACAGAAAGGAAGATAAATAAACAATCCAATCTATCAATGAATAGCCCTACTTCCTACTTACACCTCCTGTAAAAAATGACCAATATTGTTGTTTTTAATGTAGTAAATAAACGGCTTCCATATTTCTTCGTATACTTTCATTTTGTTTTTAGTAAAATATGTTAATTTTTCCAGGGCCATACACTGTGCCATGGACTTAATCCAAGC
>NC_045733.1:29941083-29942322 GCF_008692095.1 Etheostoma spectabile | reverse complement strand
GGTGGATCAGACCTTTTCCAGCTAAGAGCGATCATTCTTTTAGCTTGCAATATAGCTAGATCTATAAATGTACGTTGTTGGTGGTTTAGTTTAAGATTTTTTGGATACAAGTGTAGCAAAATCATTTTGGCTTCTAGAGGAATATTCACGGATACAATTATCTTTGTCATATTGATCACTTTTACCCAAAATTCTCTAATAATGTTGCACTTTAATCAAGCGTTTTAGTCGCCAAATCCGTCTGCTTTCTTTCCCCGGAATCCGAACTAAACATGGAGAAGCAGCGTTCAGATTTTATGCACTACATATCTGGAACGAACTCTCAGAAAACAGCAGGCCTGCTGCAACTCTGTTCTTTTTGACAATGGCTTTTATTAAAACTAAACTAATATGACTGTAAACACATTGGGCTATACATTTTGATACATATAAGTTGAATTTGTTTGGTAATTATTTCAATAAAAGCATGTTAAGAAATAAGGAATTTTTGGCACTTTCCACGAATGTGCGTTGTTGCCATATGTCAACAAATTACCAACTACCCCCCCTTCAATTTTTTTTGTTGCAATCGCATTATTTAAGCATTCTGGAATAATAAAAACACATCAAGACATTTTTACCATGTTTAAAAAATAATTAATGCAATAGAGGGTTAAATCAAATAATTATTCTTCTTTTTTTACACTGTGCTGTAACTTTTATTCTTGTATTGTATGCCTGTTGCAAACTATTTTAGCTTGTTTTTATTTTCTAGTCTCTTTAATTGTATTCAAATGTCCTTCTTTTACACGTTGTCTTGTTGCTAGTAATGTTTAATGTAAAGCAATTTAAATTGCCTTGTTACTGAAAGGTGCTGTGTCAGTAAACTTGCATGGCCTAAACATTGCCAGGTAACGTGATCTGAGGTTTTGCAGAAGAGTCTAATATTGACGTTCTTGTCTGGTGATAGTTTTGCCTGACCAGATGACAGCACTGGAGTCAATGGAAGGAGGAGGTAAGGGAAGAAAGGAGAAGGGATTTTAAAGGGAAATTGGAAATTGTTTCCAGACTCCCCTGTCTGCAGTTTGTTGGAATGTCAAGCCAAGTCAAAGTCCAGGTTAATATTTGTATATATTTATTAATGATTATATTCTGGTTTACTTGCATTTTTTTTATCGAAATGACAGAAATGCTGCCTTTTGTTAACCATTTCTGTGTGTCCCACAGTGTGTGTGTGTGTGTGTGTGTGTGTGTGTGTGT
>NC_045733.1:29938775-29941073 GCF_008692095.1 Etheostoma spectabile | reverse complement strand
TGTGTGTGTGTGTGTGTGTGTGTGTGTGTGTGTGTTGCCTGGGAGGCTGTATGATCCTGTGCATTACAGAGATGGTAAATTGAATCAGAAGGGAGTCTCTGGCTCCACCGGTCTCCAGTTGTTTCCATTGATCAGTATCAGAAGACTCCTCTGACCAACGGCAGCGCTGCACCTCTCACTTTAGATACCACAGAGTCTCATTACATCTCACTTAAAGAAGTATTCCACCATTCTTTTGCACGTGCAGCAACCTGAGCGGAGCGGTGGGATATTTGCCCTCAAAGCAAAGTGGATGTTTGACTTCAAAATATCCTGAGATCTGCATTTTACTTGCAGAATGTGGCTGATTTCTTATTTTAGTATGATTGCGTCTCTCATGTTTAAGATTGGATTGTTATATTTCCTGTTCCTCCACAGTAATGGTCTCTTTTAAATAGCAGTCCTTACTCTTGATATCTTTTTTTGGATGCACCTGTCTTAACAATACAGAATTGCAAGGGATTTTGTATAATGACATTAGATGAAATAAATGACTATGAGCGCAATACTCTTCTGTACGGGATCTTCAGCAGAGGTGTATTTCTTCTGCTGGGGACAAATGGAATCAATCTGCAAAGTTAGATAAATAATGGCATATTCATGACTTATAATAATAATTTACAGTAAAAGTATGAGGATGACTGTTTGGGCCTTCTTATGACAATCATCCCTCTTTTTTTGCAGTGACAACTCCAGAGATGAGTAACAAAGTACTGTTTTTTTAGTTGAGTATTCCCATTTTATGAGACATTATACTTTTACTGTATGACAGATGCTTCTCTCCCTCTTGCTTTGTCTTACCTTTCTTTCTTTTCATTCTCATTTAGTTTCTTTTCTGCCGTCTCTCTGTCCTTTTTTTCTTCCTTTTTCCAGCTGAACCTTAACTTTACTCCTATACCCAATAAGTTTGTGTACTTTCCATTTTCACTTCTTTACTTTAAAGTATAACTTTGGTGGAATTAAGTTCCTTTTCTCTGTGATACTTTTACTTTTACTTAAGTAGACCTAGTTAAGGAATACCTCTAAGTACCTCTTCTGCAAATAAAGACAGCACATGTTTGCGTGGATCATATGCTCAGTGTTTTGTAGCCATTAAGATGCAGACAGGGTTGGATATTCATCTGCAGACATGTGAGCTGCAGGATCGACTTTCCTCGGGGGAGATTTATTTATGTCTACACCCGCTCTGCTTCCCGTCAGCAAGGTGCATCCAGAGAGGTTCCTCCTCTTCGTCATGTTAGAAAGAGCGTAACCCAAGCCAGACTGGTCACTGGACTCTGGACTCAACACACAAACACACACACATACATATTGATATGTGATGTTGAGTCTATGGTATATTGTATAAAGTGTATGCTCGTATGTATCCTCCTGCAGTGACAGGTAATGCCAAACCAATATTGACTATGTTTTGTGCTTTCCTACAAGCGTGGCTCGATGGCAGATTTGAATTGTTTAAAAATATGTCAGGCTGAGGCGCCTGGGTGGCTCAGCTGGAGCCCACACCCACATGTAGAGGTTCACTCCTGGACACAGCGGCCGCGGAATCGACTCTGACCTTCAGCCCTTTGCTGCATTTCATCCCCCTCTCCTCTTTCATGTCTTCAGGCCTAAAATGCACCCAAAAAGAATCTTAAAAACGAAAAAATGTGGATGTGTAGTGTGTAAATGTATGAGGTTTATGTAATGGCAAGGGTTAGGTGAATAACCTGTCTGTTTAGTGGGTGTACCCTGAGGAGTTTCTGACCATAGTGCTATGGAGAATTGATCTTACTGTATGTGTGCATTTCTGCTGATGGTTTTTACATTTTTCTGCTGATCAGGTGGTGGAAATGTGCAAAGAAACAGCAGTACAAAAGCGAAGGCGGAGAGGAGTTCTGATAGGAAACCTTGGATGTAAAAAAAGAAACTTTGTGCACAATAGAACTCCACATCAGGGAATCTTTAACTGGGAATATCAGAATTTAAATGCTTTTATTTTAGAAGGCATCAAAGGAGGCAAATCAAAGCATTGCCATGTTGGCACCTTTGTAATGGAGGGTTTAATAGGAATAAATGGATCTCATTGGATCATTGTTTTTATTAAAGGCCCCATGGCATGAACATTTTTTTAAACATTAACATGAGTTGCCCCAGTCTGCCTATGGTCCCTCAGTGGATAGAAATGGAGACAGGTGTAAACCGAGCCCTGGGTATCCTGCTCTGCCTTTTATTAAAAAGAAACCTCAGATGGGCCGATCCGGAATCTTGCTCCTTATG
>NC_045733.1:29933453-29938765 GCF_008692095.1 Etheostoma spectabile | reverse complement strand
GGGCAAGGTTACCTCCCCTTTCTCTGCTTTGCCCACGCAGAGAATTTGGCCCACCAATGAGAGAGAGACATCATGGCTGTCAAGTGGCTGTTGGTCAAGGCCACACCCCCGACCTCCACCTCCACTAAGGTCTACATAATAGAGACTTCAGATATGGTATTAGGGACCACTAAGGTCCATATATAAGCATCCAAAGAGCACCCTGTCATGGGACCTTTAAGATCATTTGTAAGAACAAAGAAAAGTCATGTTCAATATGGAATTTAGAAATTATCAACTACACTTAAGTTAACTTAGGGCACAATAACATTAATATTGAATGCATTTCCTTTTATGTTTTATAAAAAATGTTGAATATTTTAAAACGTGTATTCCTGCATGGTTTGTGCCCACGTTTACGTTGACTGCTGGTCTCCTTTTTCTTCCACCTTTTGCAGGTGCATTGCTACGTTTCTTGCCATGTTTTAGTCAGTGGAATAGCACTTTTTACAACAGTTTTATTTTTTCCTTTTCTGACAAAGAAAAGGATAATCACACTTATAAAATTGCATTTTTGTAACCCTTTACTGTCACTTAAGGACCCCATAGTCCCCAATTCTTTGATTGTTTACTGATGATAAAAAAAAGTCTTCCTGCTTGTTCAGCCTTATGGAAACTGTTCCTGCACCAACAGACGGATGCACAGTGCTCTAATTACACCTCACACTGTCCATGTTGTGCTGTTTGTCTCTGAGAAACAACATACTGGGACTGAAAGCAGCAGCATCTTTGTTTTCCTTTCACTGCTGTTTCAAGACAGCAGGAAGTGAGTCAACGCTCTCTTACACTTGTCATGTAGAGCGCCCCGACCGGACATCACAGCCTGAATCCATTTTAAGAGGATGAAGAGAATGAAACTATCAACGAGATAACATAATTATGTCTGATTTCTGCAGCATGTCACTGAATCACAAGCGCACACAAGAAGGCAGAGATCTAGTTACACCACTTTGACATCACACCCCTTCATATGTCTAAAATAAAAATGATTAAGTAACTAAAGTCACATAAACGTAGTGGAGTACAAAGTACAAGATTTCCCTCAGAATTGAAGTGGCGTGAAAGTATAAAGTAGCATAAAATTAAAATACTGAAGTAAAGTAGAAGTAAATGTCCACCACTGGTGTACAGAAGGTGGACCTTCTTTAATTCTGGTCTCTGGAGAAGGTTACTGTGTTCTTCAACAGTGTAATAATGTGACACTGTATTGATTCTAGAAAGGAAGTTCTTTTTCCTGTCACCCCTCTGGAGGGGTGGGGGGGGGGGTTAGGTCAGAGGTCAAGCTCTGCTTAGAAACATAATGTAGCTGGTCCGGATACAGTGTTGATGCTCATGCCCTAAATTGAATCCATTTGGGAAATCATTGGCGATACCCAGCAAAAGTGCAAGAGTAACTGCATCGAAATATAGGATACTTACTACCATAAATAAAAGTATTCATTGTGCATAATAATACACTTATCACATGATGAAATTAGTGATAGATACATGTAAACATTACTTTAATCTTGCAGCCGGTAGATGTACTGTAGAGCTCATTTTAACTACTTTGTATACTGCTGTGTAGTTTCAGTATTAATAATATATCATATCTTTTCAGTTTATTACTAATCTAAAACTTCAAAGTGCCAAAAAATATAAAATAAATGTGGTAAAAATGTCCTCATGAATGGTTCCTCAAATTGCATTTAAGTACAGTACTTGGGTACATGTACTGTAGCTGATGGAGGATGCAATGTAGTCTCTCCTAACACCGTCACCGTCCAACACACTTTTATAAGACTTAAGTAGAAGTACTCACCCTAACACTGGCCTTCATGGAGGACTAGCGGTCTGACCAGCCAGTCTTTCTAAATTATACTTTAGCTTACTAGGATTAGAAGCTACGGACCAAAAGAGCAGCTGCGGGGTTTTGTGTGTTGTGTTGTAAACCGCAGGTTGAGTATTGATTAACTGAGGATTTAATCGAGTACTTTTGGGAGCTCTTCAAAGCATGACCTCATATCCTACTATGCCCCTTCACGATAGGACACAAAGTGATTTCTGTTGCACCAAATCCTAGCGTGACCACTGCTCAGGCAGTGAAGCACGAGAAGCTGCAGCAGTTTTCCCAGCGTGCACGTTGTTAGATAGTGACGGACTGACCACCAGAGAATCCCCGACAGCCTCACTGTCTCTCTGCAGCTTATTGGCCGGCTCACATCCTGCCTGTTTCCTGGATTCTAATGCACGGATGTGGAGAGCAAGGGGAGGGAATCAGCTCGCGTGTCTCTTGCTAGTCATGTAAACATTTGCCAAAAAATACCACTGAAAATCAATAGCAGAGAGGAGAAATTCCAGTAACTCTGTGTCTGTGCAGCTTGTCTTACAGCGGCCCCGGTGACACAGACACATCAACGTACAGAGGAATGAAACAGGGTATGGATGCACACTGCCATTTGTCCTGTGTTGGGCCTAAATTCAGCCGTTAGCCAAAGTAAAATTCTGGTAAGCTTAGCACTCGTAAAGTTCCCTTAGTTCTTTTGCCCGCCTGGTACTTGATCAAATGACTATGTGTAATGTGAGAAGAGTCTATACATCTACAGAGAGTTTTAGATTTTAGCCTCTTCCAGCCCATTGTTGTTTTTCTTTTGGTTCAGGTCTTATTGCTCAAATAGCAAGTGTTTGAATGCATGTGTATCGTTACTGTGAGGTACTGCTGCTTTTACTTAAGGTAATTATCTGAGTACATCCTCCTCGACTGGGCGCCCTTTATAAATTGTTTATACATCATAACTAATGGCTTTTGTTAATGGGGAATACACAAAGGAATAATGCTTTATCAGTTACAGTTTTACAACAGTTTTTCAGAACAGTCTTTGAGTAGTCAGGTCTAATAAACATTTGTGGGTTTTACAATAATGGCATTAACTCTGCAGTTGTACAAAGGGTTAAAAATTAGCACCATCCACCAGCCAAATGCTGGTAAAACACCGGTAGACAAGTGGCTGGTAGATTTGCTTCACTCACCAGCCGAAAAACAATGGTTATCTGTTGAGTGGCTGGTCAAATTTGGACATTTACTAGCCAGTTGGCTGGTGGACAAAAAAGTACATATTGAACCATAGTTGTACATGTTAAAATATCAATAAACAATTTTTGCAATAATAAATCAAATATTCACAAGCTGTTAATAATGGATTTTGGTTTATGTTGCTCTTTTCAAGAAAGTAAGAGATTGAAGTTTTTCAGATCAAATAAATCATGACTGACCTATGTAGCATTAGCAACAGATTGATTTACGGAGCCAGTAGTTACAATCTACAACCCGTTTTTAAAGGGTGACTTATTAGAACGTGGTACAAAAAAAAAACTCAAAGCTTTCAAAGCGAGTATTAAGCACACACTAATCTCATCAAACGCAGAGAAGTGT
Organism: Etheostoma spectabile; assembly: GCF_008692095.1. Lineage (NCBI taxonomy): Eukaryota > Metazoa > Chordata > Actinopteri > Perciformes > Percidae > Etheostoma > Etheostoma spectabile. The sequence goes on along the minus strand of NC_045733.1, from coordinate 29,935,314 downwards.
ACACCAGCTAAATGGCCTGTGGCCGGCAGGTGAAATGGTTGTCCCACAACCACAAGGGTTGGCGGATCGATCCAAGGTCATCCGGCCACATGTCAAAGTGTCCCTGAGACTCTGAACCCTGGGGTTCTCCCTGAACACTGTATGTACAGCTGTCCACTGCTCATAATACCTCGGATGGGTTAAATGCAGTAATAGAGTTCCCCTACATTGTACTGTGTGTATGTGACGATTGAGAACATAGTTTGATCCTTTTGACCTGTAATGATGGCGATCACTGAGTTCATTCATTGCATTCAGATTCATATTTGATCTTAGATTTGTTTTACTTATTATTGGATCCAGATTGGCAACTTATTTTTAGCTATAATGTAAAGCTTATCGTATTCAGAAAGACTTATATGCTTCACATTTTCTCTCTCTTTTTCTCTCTCTCTTTTTCTCTCTCTCTCTCTCTCTCTCTCTCTCTCTCTCTCTCTCTCTCTCTCTCTCTCTCTCTCTCTCTCTCTCCAATCCGAATCAGCTGACTCTGGGCGTTAACTCTTTCAGGTAAATCAACCAGATTTGGCCACAATATCTCGCTTCTTTTGCATTCAAACTTTAAATCTCTTCTCCTCTCTGCTGCTGTCGGTTGTCATTTCAGGTAAAATCGATGCGACCCCTCCTCCACCCCATTCACCGTCAGCTCTCATCATTCCCATCGCCCAGAGTTCCTCCATCATCACAAGCCCCGCCTCCACAGAAACCATCCATCCAGATCTTCAGGCTGTTTCTTCATCCCTCAATCACCAGCAGTGGAAGAAGTATTCCGATCCTTGACTTAAGTAAAAGTACTAATAACACACTGTAAAGATACTCTGTTACAAGTTAAAGTCCTGCATTGAAAATGTTACTTAAATAAAAGCATCATCAGGACAATTTACCTAAAGAACTCAAAGTACTCCATGCAAAACATCCTCCCATTTTAGAAACTGGAAATGATCCAAACTGTTCTGTGGTTAATGGTCTAATCCTTTCAGCTGGACTTGCAGGACATTATATTATTGGCTCGTTTACTTTAGAATAAAACATTGGATTTTATAAACTACATGTGTAGTTTATAAAAAAAAATCTTAATTTGCAAGGTAACTGTAGTAACTTAAGCTGTCAGAAAGGCTTTCCAGCAGCATGTGGCCCGGTTTAAAGGAGCTGTGTTTGGCTGCAGTACGCAACAGATGGCAGCAGTGAGACGCGACCAAGGCTTCACACTGACTGAGAAACAATGACGTCACATGTTTTACCTGACGGAGTTAAACATCAACTATGTAATTGTATTTTTTCTAAAAAAATGTTTACTGTCACTTATCAATCGGCTTTGCAGATTGTTTGAATCACTGCACCTGCAGCCGGACCACAGCAAGATTATGAAATGTAATATAATATATGCTTGGCAATTCCATATGTAATATTATATTATTACATCATACATTACAAATCATTTCACAGTATGTATGTGACAGTAAATAATCACTGGATGAATATTGGGAATATTGCTCTGCATTCATCAGGGAACCCAACCCAAGATTTAAAAGTTCATATCTTAACCGCCTCTTTTTAAAAATAGGATTATATTATTAATATTTTGGTCACTGTTTATTTAACATGATTGCCCAATGACTTTTGGAAAGATGTTGCATTTATTGAACTTAAAATAACAGTAAAAGTAGTGAAATATTAAAACAAATCAACAGTCTGAACTGAGAAATTTCTTAAAACATTTCCTCTTACTTTTAAAAGTTCCCTTAAAATAAATAATAATATAAATAAAATACATTCAAATGTTGGCTGAGTGAGTTTAAGCCTTCGGGGGTGTAGGTGGTGGTGG
>NC_045733.1:29917112-29933443 GCF_008692095.1 Etheostoma spectabile | reverse complement strand
GGGGGGGGGGGCGTGTAATTCAGAACACAAGGCAAAATAAGAGTTTACTTGGTAAACGGAATGTGCAAAATAATTGTTTTTCCCGATTTCATTGTTCATGTAATAGTTAGGAGGCAAAATCAAAATTAAAATGGATTAATTGCACAGCCTGAGTAAAGAATAAGCAGCCTTAAGAGATGAAACAGCTGAATATAATCCTCAAATGGCCCACTAAATGTTATTAATGATCATCATTCTGCCCTCACCTTGAATGAAATAATAATTATTAAATAATAATGTGAGTCTTAAATGTCCCTATTTTAAGACACATTAAAGAAACACTCCCCCCAATCTTAGAAATCAAATGAAAGCCTCGATCTGAAGCATGCGATTTTCAACATGTTGAATGAATATGTGGTGATTAATTAATAAAGATTAGAACAATAAGCAGGTACTGAAAGATGTTGACATTACAGGGTTAAACTGTCAAGGACAAAAACAATAAAACAACATTATGATGAGTAATGACCTGGCATTTTTGGAATATTAAAGCTTTGGAAGTTACTGAGAATACGAACAAATTTTTATATTTATTGTTATATTTTTTTTTACATATTCCAACAGGGCCAGTCTGGTAACAATAGAACAGCCATTATGCAGCTGCGACGTTGAAGGTTTTTCTTCTGTCTGTGCAAAACAAATCAAAACAACTTTAAATATGTAGTTCAGCCAGTGAGGGTTTGGAAGGAGGCGTTAGATGTTGTGTCTTCAACATGTCCTCAAAAACAGCCTCCAGCTAAACTTTCTGGCCAGTTTGACCGCATCACTCTTATTTACGTATTTACAACTTACAACAACAACAGCAAGGGAAATGTGTACAAAAATTCCCAAGAGCTGTTTGCCAGTTTTGGTACATCAAACTTCTGGGAACAAAAAAGGCAAAAGGAAAGATTTATGAGGCTGCACGTGACTGTGTGGGAATACTTCTCCAGCTCTCCAACCACACTGACACAGAACAAACCTCACACCTACTCACAGCAAAGCTCTTTCAACCAGTTTCATCACATATTCTGCCCTTTAACACAAAGGGAAGTTGAAACTGGGTTTATTCATCCTGAAAAATGAGCTGCGGGCAAACAACCTATAAGTCAGCAGTGACTTGCAATCAGGGAAATAATTCAGTCCAGATCAGGACTTGGAGGCTGCCAGGAGAATCTGTCAGCTTTTGTTATTCATTCATTAGTTTTCAATTTTATACTTATAGCATGCACACCGGGGACGAGGCAGGTTCATCACGGGGCGAACACATTACGCGCCCACATCTCTGCAGTCGCCAGTCCACCTGCACTCGCTGTCTTTGAAGTGCGGAGGAGGAGGAAGTACTCAGATCTTTTACTTCAGTGTGGAAACACATTTCAACAAGTTCTGCTTTCAAAACTTTGCTGAAGGGCGCCTGGGTAGCTCACCTGGCAGAGGGTGCGTCCCATGTGGCTTAGTCCTCACCACAGCGACTGCAGGTTCAATTCCGACCTGCGCCTGTATGCTGCATATCGTCTCCCCTCTCTCTCCCCTTTCATGTCTAAGCTACAAAAGCCTAAAATTCTGAAAAAAAAACTAAACTTTACTTATACGAAAAAACAGTAAGCGTCAAAAAATGTATTTTAAAAAGTTCTTATTATGCTTATTTCAGAATCACATGCATGATTATATGTATTGATGAGTATGTAATGTGTAAATCACTTTGATGTTATGTTGCATCAGGTAAAGGGGGAGCTACTTTTAAGGACTTTACCTATTGCTGGGTTGCATTTGAATTTACCCCTACTATCAATTAGGTCTTATCAACAGCTGTTAAAATACTAATGTGGTTGTTGATTATGTTATTAATCTGAATCTGCAAAGAAACTTGATAAATAAACGTGGTGGAGTAAAAAGTACTATGTTTCCCAAAGAAATGCAATAGAAATGCAATAGAAATGCAACTAGAAGTATGAAGCAGCAGAAAATGACAATACTCAAGTAAAGTACAAGTTCCTCACAATTGTAAGTACAGTACTTACTGTAGTACATGTAATTTAATTTAATTTAAATCTGTTTATTGATGCCCAATGGGGAAATTACAATTTACACTCTGTGTCCACACTTTGTTAGTTATCACACACAGTCCTGAACTACACACACACGCTCAGGATCTATACATGCACTAATGGAGAGATGTCAGAGTGAGTGGGCTGCCAGCTGAACCAGCGCCCTGAGCAGTTGGGGGGGGGGTACGGTGCCTTGCTCAACAGCACCTGGCAGTGCCCAGGAGGTGAAGTGGCATCTCTCCAGCCACCAATCCACACTCCCTACTTTTTGGTCCATACGGTTCCCAACCCAACTCCCTATGGACTGAGCTACTGCCCCCCCCCCCCCCCCCCCCCCCCCCCCCCCCCCCCCCCCCCCACCCCCCCCACTGTACTTAGTTACTTTGCACCATTGTTTAAGCGTGAAAAGGAACTAACACACAAACAACATACAAGGGTTCAGGGTTAACTCTGAGCTCTCTGTCCATAAAGTGACTTAATTCATACTAAAAAAGAGACAAAGCATTCTTAAGCACATTTTAAATCCTTTACATTGGAATCAGTCCACAGGCTGTTAGAAAGTCAGGGAAAGTCCTATTTTAAGTTGATGTTACACTCCATTCACACAAGGCAATACAAGTCCATTGCTTCACATAGTCCCTTAAATAACACATCCTTTTCCCTTAGCCTGTGCTCCTATGATGATCACCATCAGGATTATTATAATTCTTTTATTGTTTGCCTTTCTTGTAATGTGTGCATTTATTCAAATGAATTAAAACAATGGGTCTTGTTTCTTATCTCTTCAAAAAGATATACATCGTTTAGAATTTGGTTCATCATTGGGTTTGATGAGAGCATTTTAAATATTACTGTAAAAAGCCATTATTTAAATAGACAAATTACTGTCACATTGTAAAGGCCACACTGAAAAACTGATCCAACCTTTACTTGGAACCCACGCTGAGCATATCAAGTCTCTAAAAGCCTAACGTCTTGACCCCACCCGTTCGTTCTAATGCTTTCTCTTACACACCAACGCTGACGTGGTCAGACAGCTTGTTCACATATTGTAACACAGGTCTCATTCTACAGTGCATGCTGAAACACAAGCCAACGGGAAGACCTGCACAAATACATTTCCCACCGTTGCACCGCTTCAAAAATTACAGAACTCACAAAGAGTTTTTGGAGTGGGAGTATTTGGATGCCATCCAAAACCATACTTTTGCTTCCTGGCGATAAAAACGCAATTCCCTCTTCACTATCAATCTCTTCGACATTCATTAATAACCTACAAAGTCGGGTAGAAAGAACATGCATACATTTCTATATGATCCTTTTTCTTACTGAGGGCAATGTGTTTAACACTTTATTAAAAAAAAAAAAAATTGCATTTTGCAAAGCCCTTTATTTTTGCTTGGAATGACTTGTTTTGATCACATTATCATACGTCTAGTAGCGAGGAGCTATCAAACAAGGGACATGGGATGTACCCCAGGGCTGCATCTCGTGTCCCTTATTTAATAACTCCTAGGTCCTCGGCTGAACCAGAAGTTCTTCTGTCCCTCCTGCTCCGTGAAGGCAGTCCCATAGATCTTATTTCTACGCCTGGACTGAGGAGCGAGCATCGAGGAGGGATCACAGAGGAGCTATAACCGAGGAAACACGAGAGCCGCCTGTAAGGGTTCCTTACACTGCTCACACAGCTGATGAATTCGTGTGACGCTTCAGGACGTCTCATCCCTCTAAAAAAGTAGCTGCATCTCATGACCCTTATTTGAGAGCTTCTCAACTCTTCGGTCCTCAACTGAACCGAACATTGTTCTGTCCCTCCGCGGTGAAGACCATCTCAAAACCCTTTTTCCTGCCCCGAGGAGCGAGGAGCAAGGAGTGAGGAGGGATCACCGAGGAGCTATGAGTGAGGATGCACGAGAGCAGCCGTCAGAAGCTGAAGGAGTTGCTAACTCCACCCAAACAGCTGACAAATTCATGTGGAGCTTTAGAGGACAGGACGTCTCATCCCTCTAAAACACATTTCCTCAGTTCCTCTCTCCTCTCATGATTTACTTGCGTCACTTCCGAGTTTCCTCTTTGAGAGGAAGTAAGACATGAGGAAGGGAGGTAAGCAGAGGAAATGGGTCATGAGATGCATTTGAGATTTTAAGGGTTATGAGATCCACTGATATTTTGCTCCTTGCCTCCCATGATTTCTTCACACCTGTCCCGTGCTTCCTTTGTAGGAGTGACTTTGACGAGGAAAGGAGGCAAGTGGAGGAGTTGGGCATGCAGTCTGAGCAAAGTGAGATGCACTAAGGCTCTTTTCCCTTGTCTTCTTTTTTCTGCACTTCACTGTTTGAGCTACGCTTTATACACCTTTGACCAGAATGTCCAACAAATATTCGGAAGATGCGAGAAGACTGGGAATTAAGTCCACTGGTGTTGTTTTGTTGATGTTCATGAGCTCATTTCTGGTGAAAGAGCTCTTAATATCGCAGCAAAAAACTGAATTTAGGACAAAAACAAGACAAAACAATGAGCACCAAATCCCCACAGCACCATCTTGGTATCTATACCTTGAGACTCAACTGTAAAGGAATTCACACACAAGTCTGAATTTTAAAACAGCATTTTTAAACCAGTTATCTAAAAAAAAAAAAATCATTATGGCACAGAAACTTTGCACTCTCAGTCTGAAGGACATCAGACTGTCCCACCGACACAGTTGATGAGCTGGCATGCATATTCAAACTTTTTATTGAACAATTGTCATAAATGTGCACTGCTGCTGGTATGAATAGTGATTTTAAGTCACAACAGCTCAAACTGACTACTACCTACTACACGGTGCCGAGGCAGAGTCACGGACAAAAACTCCCTTATGTTACGACAGGAAGTCAATGGCTACTTTTACCTCTGAATTTTTGCCATAATGTCTTGTAAAATGTATAAAATTGAGCATTTACGTTTGAAATAGCAATTTCAGGAAAGGTTAAGTTTAAACCTGCTCTTTAAGGTGTGTTAAGATTGAAAGGGACTGAATAGGAAGTATATTTTAGAGATCATGTACAATCACGCCGCTTCTGCGTGGGTTGCGGGGGAGGCAGTAGCTCAGTCCGTAGGGAGTTGGGTTGGGAACCGGAGGGTCCTGGTTCTGACTAAAATACGGAGTGTGGACTGGTAGCGGGAGAGATGGCAGTTTACCTTCTGGGCACTGCCAATGTGCTTGAGCAAGGCATCAAACCCCCCCAACCGCTCAGGGTGCTGGTTCAGCACTGGCAGCCCACTCACTCTGACATCTCTCCATTAATGCATGTAAAAGGACCTGAGCATGTGTATGTATTTCAGGCCTGTGTGTAGTGTGTGTAATAACAACAGAGTGTAAATTCATTGGGGATCAACAAAGTGTATGAATTAAAACTTAAATTAAATTCTAAAGTTAATGCAAAGACGTGAGCAGATGCAGACTTGTTCCTGGACTGACAATGAAATGTGCTTTGTATGCAATCTAAATCTTCAGAGGCATTGGGTTGGGCTCCATTCAGCAGTGTTGGTGTACTGCTTGCGAGGATGGGACAACCTGTTTAAATGGAGTAAAAGTGCATATGAGGCCCAGGTATAATGTTGAATCTCAGTTGATAATCAACTAGGAGCTGGTAATGGTGACGCTCTGGTAAACCTTATTTGATCATTTCACAGCTTTTGGCCGACGCAGACACAGCATCTTTTCCATTTGGATTCAGCCACTACAAGCCTGGTGAATTATGTGTTTGTTTGTCTGTGTTGTTCTGCGATGCTGTTGGCACATGCGGCACTTTGTTTACTTTTTATTCACAAGTTGTCCCTCACAAGCTGAATGTGCTGTTCTTTTTCATGTCACATCGAGTAACGACCATTGTACCCAGTGTACCCAGCTTAAACTTACTGTGCAAATCTGTGTTGGAAAATCACAATAAATAAACTTCGTAATCTTGTAAAATAAATTTGCTATAATGAAAAAAAATGCAAGATTTCAAGACAGGTTTATTGAGTTAAGTTTATTAGCTTATAGACTTAAAAATAATCATATAAAATAAATATGTAATCATATTGGTAGCATTTCGTGGCAGTTTTTATTCATATGATTTTGGCCCTCATGGAAATACAGCTTCCCCTCAGAGATGCTATTCTAAGGTCTACAAGTTCACTAGATTTGTGAACTTGTAAACCTTGTAGACAAAACAAAAATGTACTTAAAGTAAAAAGTACTTAATGCAGAACAATGTCCCTGGTGACTGTTATTTTAGGCTATAGATTATTATTCCTACTCATGTATTAATGTAAAAGCATAATGATTATTTTGATTATGGGTTAATCTGCTGATTATTTACTCCATGAAACGATTGATTGTTTGGTTTTAAAAAATAGTGAAAATATTGAGAAATATTGTAGACTATATAGGTTACTGTTTGGTAACAAACAACATTTATAACAACATTTATAACAAAAAATCCTATTTTATAAACTCTTCATATGTTTTTGTGCAAAAATCCTTTTGTCAATACCTTACATTTTTACTTGTGTAGGCCTACAGTAAGCTACTTGAGTAAAGTACAGTTACATTCCACCACTGCTGGACCAACAGGTAGTCTTCAGGGGGAAATTATGGGATTTATTGCAAATAATGGCTATTACTAATTATCCTTTAGAAATAGAAAACAGCATGGTAATCAAAGTGTGTTGATTATAAACGGTATTGTGCAATGAGGTCGTTAATCAAGATCCGAATTAGGCCAGTTTTATGAAAGTATAAATAAATAAAGTATAAATTATAAATTGATTAGATAATAGTGAGATGATATATCTGCAAGCATTGTCAGCATCAGGTAGATTACATGAGATCATTCCTGCTGGGAGAGGCAGGCTGTGATGTAAACCTGCCACCTCGGGCGTGTGTGTGTGTGTGTGTGTGTGTGTGTGTGTGTGTGTGTGTGTGTGCGCGTGTGCGTGTGTGTGTGTGTGTGTGTGTGTGTCTGCGCGGCGGATTCCCATCACAAACCAAGATGGCGGCCGAGCGGACAGCCGGCTCGGCACAGTGACTGACAGACAGACCAGAAACCTCGGTCGGCTGGAGAGCTAACGGTTAAACTCTTGAGACAAACAATACATAAAAACGCCCGTCACCTCACATTTTTTTTCCCCCGGTAACGAGTGATGTGATGAAACTGCACCGGTAGACGACACCGGGGGAAGTTGTGTGCGTGTGTGAGGACTAAATTGACGTCCACAAGCGGGTAAGTACGAGATGATGAACCGTTATAGTGGCTGACTGGCGGTGGGGGGATTTATCGAACAGCTGCTGGTTAACATACCGTGCTACAACAAGCTAGAAATCCCGTGTGCTAGCTTTGTCAGGTCACTTGTGTAATATATTTCTGTTTACATTTGTTTTGTGTTTTAACTCTCTTCAATTACAAGTCTGCCTTCATTTCGTTTGACCCAATGCCTCCCATGTTTTACCGCTGCTTCATTCCTAAAGATAGCTAACCTAAGTGCCACAGGTTGTTTGCAATTGAGCGCATATTTGTGAATATTTTAGTCACTTTGTGCTGCGTGTAAACGAAACATTAGTCCCGCCACATTAAACTTGTAGCTAGTCATCCGGTGACATGTCAGTTTTACCCCGTTAGCGTGCGGTCGTTAAGGACCAAAAATAACCCCAAAACACTAGCTACCCTCCCCGTGGACACCCTCCTCGCCCGAGGATATTTTCAGTTTCTACTTCGTGTCTCAGAAATTTCCTCTGGCTTAGCTAACCTGGTAATTTAGGCAGGGGCACAAGATGTGCAAGGAGAGTCATTACACGAGGTTGTGTCATGTTTTGTGAAGATTTTGAGGTCAATAAAAAGAAATCACAAATAACAAATTTACATCAAGGTGGTTAACAACATGCACAGCTTGATTAACACCCCCCAAAAAGACATTTAAGGTGGAAAAATGGAAGAAACCTCAGGAAGAGCAGTAGTGCCTGGACAGACAGACAGACGTGCAATAGATGTGTGCACAGAATAGACCAACATAATAAAATGACAGTATAGACAATCAGGATGACAAATTAGAGCCTGCAAACTCTCAAATTTATGAAGAAGGCCACACTATAATAAGGCTGTCAGTGGTTTTGATTGGGTTTTTAAGCTGTCACTGGTGTTGTAAAGCAAAATGTAGAGAGTTCATTACTGGGGAAAAGGGGTGTGAGTAAATGCAGCTATGATATACAACACAGTCTCTAATGTGTAAGTTTGGGAGATGTGTTTAATTGTATTGTGGTGCATCACTGCAAATATATCTGTCTGGTCAAACTGAGCTGCAGAAAGGGAAACACATCGGGTGTCCAGCTTGTTGTTAGTCCATGTTCCTGTCTGATGGTGACGGCTGCCATCGGGGTTTAAGTTCTGATTGTTTACTCCCCCCCCCTTTGAAAAATTCCCCATGCATTGCGTTTAGTGGCACCGCACACGCACTCTCTGGATAGGCAAGTCTTGTCAAATGACATATGTGACAGAAATACTCTCAAGCCTGTCATTTGAAAACCTCAACTCCCCATTCCAGAAAGGTAACCTACACTGTAATCCTGGAAATTATCTGACTGTTTGGCTTTTTTTTTTGGTGTGCCTTTCATTCAACGGTCTCTTTACATATAATGGAATTCCTCAAGTTGAGATTCTGTTGTTTTGCACTTGATGGACAGGATGTTTGTGTTTTGTCTTATTGCCGTGTCTGTTCATGTTCGGAGGGCAGAAGGGGCGCCCTATTGGAATGTAACAGAGGAAAATGAGTCATGCTTGAAATTAAGTAGGGCACCATGAGAGTCAAATGGCATGGATTGCACAGCTTGCTCAACTTGGCTGTGTAGTAGTCTTGTGAAGGTCCATTGAAGAAGAGGATTTACGGCAGTTAGTAAAAAGATCAAGGGAGCAGACACCTAGACGTCTGCTTGGCTGAAGACTTCAGGGTACACTCAGTAACCCTGGTTCCCTTTATCCTGACACCAGCCTCAGGGTTAATGCCTGCTCCACCTTTTAACTAACACCAAATGTCCGCTCCTGTGGCTCCGATGGTGCTGATACCTAAAGGCATAGGTTGCATGTTATTTCCATTTTGCATAATCCAGTGAACAAAAACAAAGTGGGCAAATAAGAGTCTCACTTCCTAGAGCTGTCAGTTATAGAATGTGGGTGCTGCTCACCCCTCTCCTGCTAACTATTCACTTTAACTTGCATAGGCGTGCATGCTAAATGCCTGTGCTGGTTTTCTTTTGCAGTGTTTGGAACCCTGATGTTGCAGTCTGTTGTTGCTGATGCAGAGAAGTCTGCAAAACTTTGGATCGAATAGATCCTCGACTCTGTTATGGACCGACTGAGCTGAGATGAAACCTTGTATGAGAAATTTCTGTTCTCTATCTTCAAATGGCCTTAACCCATCTGATTCCGGATTTTCCCATTTGGCTTTCAGCAGACAATTTAATGGAACACAAGTCAAAACTAGGGCTGCACGATTTGAGGAAAGGGCTGATTGATTGATTGTTTTGTTTATTTTTATTATTTTGATATTGCGATATGACGCACGTTATTGGAGGGAATGACTGTTTTGGTGATTTTTGCCAGGATCTGTACCAAACAAAGATGTTTTCTTTAGTCTGTAATATACAATTTCTAGGCCGGGACGTCTCTGCAGCACCAGTACTTCCTTCAGAATGGTTAGACACATATTTTGTCATTAACAAATGTTGCGGCCCCTTGCGATTTGGACATTGCTCTAGTCCACATTGCGATTTCGGTGAATATTGCAGTTAATTGTGCAGCCCTAGTGGAATCTGCGATACTTTGCAGACTGAAGTGGCCTTGGAACTTGGAGCATGTTGGAGCAGTGACTACTACACCATGGAGGGCACTCTCACAGTGAAACTCAAATCAAATCAAGCTTTATTTTTCATTGCATGAATACATCGCATAATATGTGTATTACCTAATAGTAACGAAATTCAAGGTGCCACTCCATCCAGATCAGTGCTTTTAAAAACAAATTAATTAGTAAAAGAAAATTAACAAACGAACATCCCACATCCCCTACATACGTTCCACTCTCTCTTGTCTCTCTCCCACACACACTCACCCACCCACATATACAGCACATGTATTATGGGATACAGACAATGGTCCGTCATCCTCCCATCCCTCCCAAGACAACACACTACCTCCCGCACACGCACACATATGTTTAAGATAGCAGCAGCTTTCAGCATAGAAAGAAGGAAAGAAATTTCACAACTTGTCTGGTATTCATAGTCTTTTAGAAGGAAAAATACTACTAGGTTCATGGCTTTGCTTTAGTTATTTTGTGATGAAGCTGTAGCAGAGATGACACCAGGGACAAAGCCAGGCTTTTCTCTGTTGTCTGCTGAGATGGACGGCGTTGCGCTGCAGTGTTTCAGTGTTTACACTGCATAAATCAGCCTAGCAGCTAGCAGACGTTTTCTTCTGCTATTAGCTTAAACCCGGCAGAACACCACGGTTGAATTTCAGCCTGCATCCAGGATTGTTTGAGCCTAACATTGTTGAAAGGAGCAGCTATCCAGAGATCAAAGAAGGAGAAATACCAGACTCATGGAATAGCGTACGTATGACACGCCAATTTGTTATTTATTGTTATCAAGATGCATACTCGCTTTTTAGGGTGTATATCAACGCCGTTTGGCCTCCATTAACTTACATTACCTTGCGATTGGGTGGGAATTTATGCCGTAGCGAGTAGGGTTGGGTATCGAGAACCTATTCCTACTTCCAGTACAATCGTTTCTTTATTGGAATCGTTTGGAATCGGTTAGAGGATTTCGTTTCAAATCGGATCATCGCTTCCCAATTGAATATGCGTGATTTCCTGTTTCCGAAGCACCCAGGTGCTTGTTGTGTTGCAACCTTGGAGCACAGTAAGCGGCGCTCTAGCGTGGCTTTATTTTATATTGAAAAAGCCCGGTAAAACTGCAAACCACCATTGAATCAAAATAAGACTTTCCTCTTTTTTGTAAAAATAGGCAGGAGACCCATGTCAACTCCACCCCTCAAAGAATCGGAATCGAGAATCGATAAGAAGCGTAATCAAAAGGAAGAACCAGAACTGGAATCATAATTGTTGAAATCCAAACGATGCTAACCCTAGTAGCGAGTAGCATTAAAATCCGTGTAAATCACAGGACTTTCACCCAGGAGTCCTGGGATTGTGTCCCCCATGTCACGTTTCCTAAACTCAACCGTCACTTTCTTCTTTTACTAAAGCTAACCCCGTTCTTCTTTTCAGAAAGTTGCTGTGTATATTAACGCAAAGTCATGATGCATCATGTCATGTTGGAAAAACTTGTGCAACCTCACCCCGAAACACATTGCAAACTCTCACACTGAGCTAAAGTGGAATACTGCGCTACACCGCGTCTTTTGATTTAAATAAAGGCATTTATTTAAAACATTCTGTTGATGTACATTGTTAAAAAATATAAAACAAACTGAATCCCAAAATTCTAAACCAATTACCTGCCCTATGAACAAATATCTGAATAGTCAAATAATAGGATCCATTCCTAGATGACAATATATGGAGTTTCTTTTCAGGGTCTAAAGCCAAAGGCTATAGAAGTTTATGGTCTATTTTCATAATGATTAGGATACATTATGGTCAAGCTAAGGAAGGTTATCACCAAATTTAAGTTATTTTCTAACAGAACGGATTCTTTTTTTCCAACGACATGGAACTACAATTTGACATGGATGCTTTACTTTTGTCTCACTTGCATCTAAGAACGATTCCTTATATTTACATATTCAATGCCAACTCGGCGTATGCAGCTGTGTTTACACGCACAGTTGGAGTGGCTAAAAGACATGGTGACTGCACAAAAAAGCTACAGAGCAAGAGATGTAACTGCTAAAAATTTGTGATAGTCATGCTTGTTGCACTCGGGTCTATTTCCTTCTCCTGTGAGTGTGAAAAAATGCTCTCGTATCAGATGCAACATGGTGGGTGAAGAAGAAGCTCTGCCTCTTTGGTTCTGAGCGATGCATACTGTGCAGCATATTGACACATTTTCTGTTGTGTAACATCGTTGTAACAGTGTTTTACATGTGGCCAATATACAACTAAATATGCCCAGTACAGCACATCCCCAGCAGCTGATTTGTAAGTTGCATATATTTTTCAAAGGTTATCAAAAATGAATTAACAATTCGGCTGATTTGTTTAAAGCTCTGGTTAGATTTGTTCACATAGAAATATTTATGCTAAGATATTTAAGACCACAAAAATGACACATTTGGATCTAGCTGACCGCTGCCTTTAATAAGAAATTTGGTGTTACTATAATACCTGAATATCTTTGTTTCAGTAAAGAAACAATATACCCTGTCCCATACTTTGAATATGAGTTAAAACTATTTTCTATAAAGAAAAGCTTTTTTAAAATGTTTCTGTTTGATGTTGACCTAACACCAACAGGTGTACACTGCTTACATGAAAGAATAAATAAATGACCCAAATTATGAAAGTAGCTACTTTCTGAGAAATTACAAAATACATAAAATTTAATATATGGGCCCAAATTTTCAGTTTTTGACAGACACAATGGTATTGTGCAAGTAATGAGGCAGGATGGATGGACAGCTAGCTAGATAGATGCCTAATATTTGAGTAACAAGACTTGTTGGAAGGCAAGGCAAGGCAGCTTTATCTGTAGAGCACATTTCAGCAACAGGGCAATTCAAAGTGCTTTACATAAAATCAGTTAAACAGATAAAACACAAGTACAAACAGTTAAAAATCATAAGCATTAAAAACCGGTAAAACACATGAATAGACAGTTAAAAAACAAAATAAAGACATTAGGACACATAAAACACAAGAATAAAAGTTACAGTGCAGCATAAGAAATTTAAAGAAATAAACAGTCATTTAAAGAAAGGCAGCATCAAAAAGAAAGGTCTTCAGCCTTGATTTAAAATAACTGAGAGTAGCAGCGGATCTGCAGGTTTCTGGGAGTTTATTCCAGATATGAGGAGCATAGAAACTGAAAGCTGCTTCACCCTGTTTAGTTCTGACTCTGGGGACAGAAAGTAGACCTGTCCCAGATGACCTGAGAGGTCTGGGGGGGTCATAGTGTAGTAGAAGATCAGAAATGTATTTTGGACCTAAACCGTTAAGCAACACTGATGTTTCAGTGATCAGTGAATAATTCTTTGATAAAAGCAGGGGATTGTGTAAAGGTCACAGCGCAGCCTGGTTGCCTTTTTTTAGCAATGTAGCCAAAGGAGACACTAGTTAAAAAAAAAAAAAAAAAAAAAGAATAGCTGCTAAAGATTTGCATGCAGAACAGATAAGAACAGGATTACATGTTCCCAGGGAATACCATCCACAAACGCTAATTAGCTGCAAGCTCAGAAGAGTATTGTGTGCAGGGAGAAAGGTGGGATGTGTCCTCAGTTGGTGGGTGGCATCTGGTGTTAGGCAAGATGAATTTCGTCATTGGGCACTGATCTCATCATCTAGAGTGAGATTTATAGCTCCTAGCAAAGTCTTCTCTCAGAACATCAAAACACGTCACTCGGTTCAGTTGTTGTTGGTGGGCTTGGCCTGCAGTAGAGCTGCAAAGATTACTTAATATATATATATATATATATTCATTCTTCACTCCTCCATTCCTCCATGACAATAAACTGAATATCGTTGAGTTGTGGACAAAACAAGACATTTGAGGACGTCATCTTGGGCTTTGGGAAAGACCTTTTTCATTTCTTGAAATTTTTTACAATTTTCTGACTTTTTATAGAGTAAACGACTAATTGACTAATCAAGAAAAATAATATACTGATTAATTGTTAGTTGCAGCCCTAGTCTGCAATATGCGCAAATTGAGTACAAAACCAAGTTTGGTTCAGCAGAGGGAGTGGAGTCATTTTAGGAAAAGATTTAACTTTTGGAGAGCCAGACAATCAGACTCAAGTGGTAGGTTGGGAAGTAGTAAGTATAGGTCCACTGGTATCACTGTTTTAGAGGCAGAACAAAGTACTGAGTACTTAAGCAAGATAACTGGCAGAAAGAGCAGTATGGACATACAAGTGCATGACTCCAATAGGTGCAAAGTTTGATTAAAAATGCTGTTAATCTTCAGAGATACGGTGGACCTGAGGCGCAAACCACGCAGCAATTCACACAACAAATCAGCAAATCTAAGGCGTTCGCGTTGTGGGAACTTTTATTACATTAAACTCAGATTTTCCGTGTAGGCTTCTTGGATGTAGCTTGCCACAGTCGAGGCTCCACTGGTGAAGGCTGTAATTGTCTGACTCTCCCATTATTCTGCTGCTGCTGTCGTGTGGTCTACTGGGTTCACAAGGGTAAAGGATTATTCTCCACTGTCAACCCTTTTTTCCCCCCCTCAGCATTCAGACAGAAATGGGCGCCTATCAGGAGTGACTAAAGGCATCACTAAATCCAAACTGCCAAACTCCAAAGATAACAAATCACAAATTAGAAAACAAATCACTTTGTCTGTCTTGAAGCAAAATACCAGCCTTAAGAACAGTTTTCTGCCAACTAGGGACTTAAAAGATCAGGCTGGGAGAGGAGGCAGGTTGGTGAGATCAGGTTTCCCGGATCCATGGTTTTAATTCCCACAGGGCTCTGCGTTAGCGCTTCCCTGTGCTAATACTGTACACAGAGCCAGGATGGTAACCTCCTGTATAGGGTCTTAGCCTAGGGATTGTGTTCCCAGTATTTACCTTGAGATATTCTGTATACTGAAATATGACCTTGGAATGCATTTCCCCCCGGTAGCTGTTTTTCAGATCTCTATTGCTGCAGAGGAGCGTTTAGCAGGTGGAACATGAAGTTCAGAAAAAAAGATCAAACATCCTAAGACGATATCTAGTCTCATATCTCAAAACAACATCCTCCAACAATCCTCCTGTACCTCAAACCACCAAAACACCTGAACCACAGCCTCACTGAAATGGCTGCGTGCAACATATTGTCCAGTCTTGCTCCAAATTGACACCAGATGTGAGATGCTAGCTGTGAGTAAGTGTTACTGAAGTGTCCATCCACGTCAAAGGACAGCGGACCAACTACAAATCTGATCATAAAGATGAATCGATTTAATGATGAAAAAAATTATCTGATTCCAGCTTCTTTTTTAAATATGTTTTTTTGCTTTAAAAAAAGTGCATAGAACAATAATACAATTACACAACAAACATAACATAGCACATCAGAATTTGGTCAAATATGGTCGGAAATTAAGTAACCCCCAAAAGGCTCATGAGATTGTAATATAAACTGGTTGCAAGCAGAAAGAAAGATGGGTCTGATTTCTTTCATGAGTCCTTTATCCAAAGTGATCCTGATACCTGCTACTTAAAACTTCTTTAATCTCATCATGTGGGGTGCAACCCCAGACCGTAGTCTGGTTACAACGTCCAGTTCTATCCGTGTTGCAAGGTGTATGATAATTATTGAATTTATATCATAATTCACCCCTTTGTCACAGATATCATCTATTATTTTATATTCTTAATGAAAGGTTATGGAGCTGATTTGGAGCCAGGCAACTGCTGTCAGCAATGTGTCGCAGCAAACTGACGCTGGATCCAACCAGATGCTGTTTAATCTTAAACACTGGCCTGTAGTTTGGGTCCAATGCAGTCCCCTCTGTGAACCCTGGATGCAGTGGGACCTTTGGCACAGATGGATAGAAGCTGCAAAGCAAATTCAGCTCTCTGTTTGCTGAAGTCTAAATGTTTGATCATTTGCCCTGAAATATAATCATCTGTGTATAATTATTCAGTTTTCAACACCATGTACAACTGTGGTCTAACATCCAGGTAGGGCATTAAATGTGTTGTTGGTCAATTTTTCACATGTTGGTCATAAAAAACTCTAAAATCCACAAATGGCCAACTAAGGTATTTGTGTCTCTGGATCCGTCTTTTGTATATTGCACCTTTTAAAAAGCTTTAAAAGCAGAGACAAGACCCGAGAGTAGGGCAGGGGGACACGGAGAAAATCAATTTGATATTTTTTACAATTGGATTTTTGATATATATAAATCATCAGTAATGTGGATTTAATGACGAGGTGGGTAATGGCAAATAATATAACAGCTAGATCAGTCTGGTAAGTTCAAAAAATGAATAATTTTACTGTAATGCAACTTGTAAAACCAGGAAAGACAATACTTAAATTATGATATTACAATATCCAAAATCT
>NC_045733.1:29916446-29917102 GCF_008692095.1 Etheostoma spectabile | reverse complement strand
CTAGTCTCATATCACGATATCGATATACCATTGACATATTGCCCAGCCCTACCTGAGAGTATGAATCTCAGTACTGGGCTGTGGCATTACACATTGCACCCTTGCACTGCTGACTGGGCTTTGCTCAAAGCAAAAGCATTAGACACCTATCAGTCCATTTTCTTTTTGACACTAATTGGCCCAAAACAAGGTGAATATCTGTGGGGAACACCATGATTATTGTTACCTTGTCAGAACATGGAAAGCTGTCTAAATGACGGGCTGTTGTAAGACAAGATGGACTTCGTTTGTCCCTGAGGGAAAACTTGTTTCGGTGTATGAAAAAAAGCACTGCTGCTGAAGAATACAAAACAACAAATAGTTGCATGACTAATTAAAAATACAATATCTGTTGACCAAGGTTAATGCAGCCAGACTAATGCAGTACACACTGTCTCCTGCACACACACATGCACACATTTGTTTAGTAGTAGTTGTGTGACTAAAATTGATGGGGATACCTCGTCTGGCTATCACCAGACCAAGCTCAATAAACTTGAGATTGAGCGTTGGGCTGGGGAATCTGATCTGGATTTTCTCTGCACAAGAGAAACCGTGACCAATGGGCACACAGTAGTTCAAATCACTCTGTACACAATTGGATAGTCCTTCAACCA
>NC_045733.1:29916335-29916436 GCF_008692095.1 Etheostoma spectabile | reverse complement strand
GAGCAACGATCCGGGTGACGTAGAAGCAAAAGCAGCATCAATGGGTTGCTGCGCTTTGGTGGAGTTCAGTGGCCGCTATGTTGAACGTAAACAAGAAGCTG
>NC_045733.1:29898693-29916325 GCF_008692095.1 Etheostoma spectabile | reverse complement strand
TCGTTTCTCTATCGTCATCGTGTTAAACCCTCAATAGCGCGCCAGGTAGATGAGCCAGTTTGTGTACTTAAGCAGCAGTCTAGGTGATTCCAGGGAAAAACGCGGTTTTCTGTAGACATGGGCCAGTTACCGGTTTGAAGGTACACCGTGGTTTGAAAATGTCACTGTTTCCAAACCACTAAAATGTTCTGTTATACTGCTCCTGAGGTTTGAGCTGTTTTTTTGTTGTTGTTTTTTTGTTTTCACCCAGACATTTCAAAAATAATAAATTTATAGCTGTTATTGCACCACCGGGAAACCGTGATACTTTTAAGTTTATCAAACCGGCCCATGCCTAGTTATCTGTCATAAATATATTTCCTGCCGTACTAACAGTAAATATGCAAACTTTTCTAAGACACAAACGGCAAAGGCTGACCAAATGTCGTTACCCATTCCTGTGTTTTTGTGTTGTTTTGGGAGCTGGATGGTTCTAAGACGCAGCGATGTCACAACCAGAAATAACTCTATTCTATTTCACTCTGGTGTGTCTAAGGGCGTTTTCACACTTCCAGTTTGTTTGCTCTAGTCCAATCAGTTGATGAGTTTGTACATTTGGAGCATTTTCTCTTTTCAGTTTTGGTCAGTTTTACACAGAAAAACCCGAATATCTGCATTCATCACTGCAAACCCTGTGAGAATGTTCACTCCGTTGATCGGTCAGACGCCCGACGTCTGGGGCGAGAGCCAGAAAGTAAATACAGGTAGAAGGGCCTGTGTTCTGGACTAGTGTCTATTTCTATTAGAGATATCCCGCCAGCTGCTACTGCTACTACGCAAGCTGCTATGGTTTGTATTCTTTGGTGCATCACAGAATGCAAAGCAAACCTGGCTACATGAGCCGTTAAGCTCAAACTTGCCGAGTACACCTGATTTCGAGTTCGGATCACGTTTCCACCACAAACGAACCGTCCAGAGTGTTTTCCAGACCGAGACCACCTCCTCTAAAGTGTCTCGGCGCGGTTGTTTTCACCCGAATGTGATTACTATGTTCACACCTGCCCAAACAAATAGCACCCAAACAGGGCGACCTCAGTGATAGCATTCGCCCCATGAAGGCCAAGGCCCTGGCAGCGGCCTGGGTTTGAATGAATCAGAGAGGATTTAATAGGACAAAAAGCGCTGGTGTGAAAACAACCTAATAGGTTTGCCTGCAGTTTTATTTCTCTCAGTATTTGTTTGAATAGGTTTAATTACACATCAAGTGTACAGATTGCAGTAGGGCTGAGCAATATATCAATATTATGTTGATATGGTGATATGAGACTAGATATCGTCTTACATTTTGGATATTGGAATGTGACTGTAATAAGTTGAATGTTGTCATTCCTGGTTTTACAAGCTGCATTACAGTAAAATTGTCATTTTGTGAACTTACCAGACTGTTCTGTTATATTATTTGCCTTTACCCACCTCGTTAAAATTAAATCCACATTACTGATGATTTTATATCCAATTGTAAAAAATATTTTGTGAAAACACCAAATGAATTAACCCTACAATATCGCCGCAATATCGAGATATAGGTATTGGGTAAGAAATATTGTGATATTTGATTTTCTTTGTATTGCCCAGCCTTAGATTGCAGTGTTACATGGAAAAAGGTAAACTTATTTCTCTCAGAGGTCATCTTTCCTCCACAATGTTACATGACTCGATGCTGTTAAACACAAGGGCCAAACGCCCACCCCTCTGGGCTAACTAGAAGCAGATGTTTGGCTAGTGAGGCTTCCTACTGGCTTGTGTTTATGTTCTTGAGCACATTCCTTTTCACCTCCTCCACGTGTCTGCCCTGCTGTGGCTGTCTCTGTGCTGGATGTCTGGACAGCTGGAGCCTAGAGCAGCGACCGGGCCACTTGAGCCTCGCACGAGAGTCCCTTTGGTGAGTTTCATTGGCCCCCGGTCCTCATGAACCAGAGACAGCTGAAAATCGTTCCTCTGTCACGTTTGCTGAAACAAAAACCTTGTGGAAGCCACTGAAGGGTGGTTTGGTCTGGTCACCCTATGGAACTCCTGCTGTTGTTATACGTCAGCAAGTTTAGGCTGGGAAGCTTTGTCTACGGCTTTGGCACCAGGCCCTTCAGTTTAAAGTTTCTGGGCCTGTGGTGATTTTCCACTTTTCTCCCACATCACTTTCTACCCTGCGTGATTACTGAACTATCAGATCATTTGTGCATCCAGCTGTGCTGTGTCAGTATCTTTTAAAGCAAGCTAACCACATCATTAGGGGACTCTTAGTCAAATGCTGAATACAGCTGTACAAAGACAAATAGTCTTGGGTAAACCTTGTCTTCAGGCATTTGTGCTGAACAAACTTTTTAAATTTCATGAATGATTCAGAAACACATAAATATTATGCCTCAGGAACTCTGAAGGGCTTCAGTTCTATTAACCTTTTTAAAGGAGGCTTTTGGCCTGAGCACATCCTCTTTTACAGTATATGTTCACAAGGTTTTATGCTGGGAGGATTCGGTTGTGTGACTTCTCTCTGGGCGTTTACCTCAACACCAAGTCAAGCTTTCCCGTCCAGGTCTGTCTGCCAGGGGAGAAGTAGGGCAGCCAGAAAATTAAGATATTTTGGTTAGAACACTTAAGCTGTGATGCAGATTTCTTATGTGTCAGGCACGGTGTGAGTCACAGCTCTGCATCTTTTGGATGCAGTTCCTTGGAGGGAATCCGGTAATGATCTGTGCATGACTACATACACAATGGATGATGTGTTTCAGCTTGTTATGCCATCTCAGCACTTTGATGCACCTACATTCAAGGCTGTCTGGGTAAAAAAAACACATTTTTTTAATTTGTAAATCGGTAAGGTAATAGTTTCTGCACAGACTGAACATTTGTATGAATATGAAATGAATTGTTTTTTGGGTTTTGTCATTGTGGGGTCCGTTTCAAAAGCAGGTTTAGTGAAAACTCTGAGTTTGTTAACCATGAGATGATAAAAACTCTGGGTGTTTCAGAAAGGGAGGTTGACCAAACCTGAGAGAGGGGTAACTCCAGCCATAGACAGTTATAATATATGTATATGTGTGTGTGTGTGTGTGTGTGTGTGTAATCCTTATGTAACGTGTGCGACAATACCGCTGCTTTGGTTTGCTCTGTATTTTTAGCAGGCATGCCAGGGATGGGTATCATTCTTTGGCCAGTCATGTGGACCTGTGGCCGTCCTAACAGGGAGGTGACACTGCAGAGCTTTCCACTGCTTCGCCTCCATGGGACTGCAATAAATTAGGTCAACATCTTTTTTTTGTTGCAGTTTTATACAAAGTGAGGAGTTAACTGTACTTGCAGTGTTCCATGAAACTTCCCCTTAAATAGCGTCAGTTTTTTGGTCATTTAAGTCTCATGCAAAATCCCTCTGGGTCAGTAAAACTGCAGTCATTTGCAAGAAACGAGATAGCCGCAGTATTGGCCGACACCCTGTGTAATTCCACGCCTTCTTTTATTAGACATTGATGTTATGGTCTTTAGAAGGACTGCATATGCTTTTAATATGTTTTAAATGGAGAACAATTGAACTTAGATTGGCTTAGCCCTTTTGATGTGGTTGTCCTGCTTTTGACGAAACCACACATGTTGACCATTAGTTCCCGTCTTTCATTATACTTGTGAAATACAAGAATGTGACCCCAGGACCTCGTGCTTGCACACACGCAAAAGACTTTCATCAATGTCTCACCTCTTCTTCAGGCTATCTGCCAGCCTGTCAGCCTTTCCAGACGCATGCAGGCTTTTAATGGCAGAGAGTTTTGTAAGCACATGTGAAGGTGCAATAGGAATGTGTGTGTTTGTCCCACCACATCTCATCTCCTGTTTTACTTGCTGTTGTTTTCCTCGTGCCACAGTTATTCTGGAACTCCACCCAAAAGCAGACACAATGTTGATTAAAGTTAGAATTATTACACAAAAACAATCCATGTTCTGGATTGGTAGGATAATGGGTTTAGTTGTGAAGATGTGAAGCGAAGCTAAGGCATCTTAGTTTCAATTTATATGTGTGCTGCAATGAATCTGTTTTCATTTGAAATGAGAGAGGACTTGCTTTTTGTATTTTGTGTATTTTGTATTGTGTTCAGTCCTGAATAAACATTTCTGAAATAGAAGTATGCACATCTCCTACATCCTGTCCTCTGGGTGTTGTACCAATATGTTGTAATGCAAGTGTCCCAGAAACATGTATTAGTCTGTGCTGTGTGTTGGACAGGAAGTTGAGTGTACACTGTGGTCTTGGAGTCAGGATGCGGTGCAGATGTGCAGCCCGTAGAGGTCAATGTGGTAAATCTTAGTTTAACAATTTACACAGCTGATAACAACAGGAGCACTGCCAGTATAGATTTGATATACTGTGTATGTGATTAGCCCTGGTGCAATATGAGGAAGAGACGGACCAGAGGCTATTGGTCCACCTCACTCATCTCACTTCTTCTTCCTCATCAGGGCTGACCCGACATCACTACGCTCACTACGACTACGTCTTTTTTCTCATGGGGTTCTCACAGTGACAGAATTGATGAGCTGAGATGCATTTGCAATGCGAGTGTAAGAGCCAAAACACGGTGTTTTCTCACCATCTGTCAATAGCTGGATGAGGAAGCCAAAGAAAGAAACACAAGTCGCTCTTTGTTTGGAGATAATCTTGGCTCGTCGTTGACCCTGCAAAGATCATTTCATTAAACCAATAAAAACCCAGCTTTAGCTAGATTTATGCAAACAAAACTATTTTCTCCACCAAATGTTCAAAACAGCTAACAATGGTTGGGTGATAACTAATGAATTGGCGAATGACGATGTCCACAGTGAGGTGTGGATGGGTGATGTGTTAGAATTCAAATTTGATATGAATTTATTTTATATTCAGGCATCTTGCTCCCAGTGCGCTCCTCTCTATTGTGCTGCTTGATCGAGTGCTGAGGACTCAGGCTGCCGACGCGGGCTGCATGAGTCATCCAGATGGAAACTTGAAATCAAAGGCACAAAATCAAAACCCACTACAGGAGCTATATCCACCATTATCTATTGTTTCATTGTCACAACAAAACAGAGGAACATCAAAATATATTAAAGAAAAATTTATAAAAATACAAACTCAAGATATGATATGAAGAAAAACACAGTAACAAAAAATTATCAGTGTTGCCAACAGGAACATTGTAGAGCGCCCTCTGGTGGACAAACTATACAACACCATCACTCATAACATGGTTGACCGTCCGTTTTTATTTTTTAAATATTCATTTATCAGAATCATTAATTTGTCATTCTAAATTATTTAGTTTTTTTTAAGATTTATTTATTTTTGGGGCCTTTTCCCTTTTATTTCAGAGTGACAGTGGAAAGACAGGAAAGGTGGGAGAGAGATGGTTGATGACATGCAGCAAAGGGCCGCAGGTCGGACTCAAACCCGGGCCGCTGCAGAGCCCTCAGCCTACATGGGGAGCACGCTCTTACTGGTTGAGCCAGAGGTCACCTCATTATAAGTGATTCTGATGAATGACTATTTAAAAAAGAAAAAACAAATTGGCAATTTATTGGCTACAAAATGTGTAGAAGGACACTTTCACCTGAAATGTTTTCAACTCTGCGGCTGATCAAAGACCAAAAATGACATTGGTATGCATATGGAGGAGATTCACTGGTTGGCATAGAGAGGTATTGTCACTTTGATCTATTCTTGACTCTCTGATGGCGAGGAGAGTAAAATGAGGCGATAACAGTGGTTTATGTAGCTGTGGTGGTGGCTGAGGTTCTGTCACACAGACTGGAGTTGGCAGCTTTTTTACCTTTCCCCTGATCCAGCGCATTTAGACCGGCTAACACACCCTGCTTATTAAGGCCCTCTTCCCACACCCTCTTACTGCATATGGTTGGAATCATAGACTTTGTCCAGTTGAATCATTCAGAATTAAATTAGAATCTGTTTGCAGTGAAACGGTTATACAGCCGTCTGTGCACCATTCTGCTTTGTTTGAAAACTTAGACTTGTTTGAATTGTGTCCTGTTACTAGCATCCAGTCTGCATACTTGCTGTGCAGGTACACATTTCCCACACTTCCTGATTTCAGCTGTCATGAACCCAATGGGTTCTTGTGTTTTTGCACAACTGAGCAGGAGAAGAGCGAGAGCACTGGTAGGGGTAAAGTTTCATCTGAACCCACAGAGACAAACTCGTGTCCCGCAGGCTCGAGTGTCAAGAGGTAGCGTGATGAATCTGGTCACTGAGGCCGACTAAGACTTTACACCACAACACCCAGAGGCTGCCAAAGAAAGAAAGTCAGCTGTAAAACAGAATTGGTTCACACTATTTCTTTGTTCCTTTTATGCAAAGTAAAGACCTGCATTGTCAAGATTAGGGCTGCACGATTATGGCCAAAATGATAATCATGATTATTTTGATCAATAGTGAGATCACGATTAATTGTCACGATTAGGCTATTTGTTGATTTTAACCAAAACAAGTTTTATATTCACATAGGCCATTTATAACTGCTTTCACATCCATAATATGCTACGTTCTTCTGTCTTAAGTTGTATGTTGTATACAGCTGCAACACATGTAAATGAAAATTAGCTATCTAAAATAAATAGACTACGATGTTTATTAAAAAAAAAAATGTATCTCTGAGAAAACTCCTTCACTTATTTTCAACGATAACTGATTAAAAGAGCTAGGGAGAGAGAGGGAGTGCAATGGACGTATATGCTACTCACAGAGAGACGGCTGACTCATTATGAATGGGTCCAGCACGGGTCGAATGGCGGGTCAGCAGAGGTACACACGTTGTGTGTATGAAATGTCTGTACCGTCACTGCGCAGCATTTTTATGAACCATGATATTCTGGCCATGGGTCACATCTCTTGCCCAGGTCCAGCAGACTCAGTCTCACACACTATTACTCTACAAACTGAAGTTAGTTTCATTCAATAACTTCTTCTGTGTTTTTCCTCGTGGCGGATGCGACAGCAAAGTTACCAGCGGGAAAAATAATGGTACAAATACAGGTTTGCCTCTCATGCTTAACAATATACAGCTGTGTTAATAACAATTAAAACTGTGGACAAATGTCAGAAGTGTGGACCGTCGGCCGCTGTGTCTCTCCATGTTGCTGGGGAGTCGTGTTTGAGTTAATGGGGGCGGGGCTGCGTGGTCTGAAATACAACACAGACGGGAAAAAATGTTGCGTTTACTAGTAAACTGGTAAACCTAATGACCAACGAATGACCAACTGCTGTCTGTTGTGGAATTTTCTTCACGTTACTCTGTTCTCTGTGACTCTGTCCTCTGGGGGTTTGCAAAAAAACCAAAATGGAGCGTTCTATGAAATGACGCATTTAAAATATCGCTCTATCACGCAAATTTGATCGAATGCAAATTACAAAACCGATTTTGGGGGACAGTAGTTACCGTATTTTCCGGACTATAAGTCACACTTTTTTTCATAGTCTGGCTGGTCCTGCGACTTAAAGTCTGGCGCAACTTATATATCAAAATATATATAATTTGACATGTTTTTAAATGTTAATTTATACTCAAAACATTACCGGCTACAGCCGCGAGAGGGCATTCTAGGCTTGTGACAACTATATGCTGCTCCTAAAGACAACTGAGAAAGACTGAACACAAAAATCCTATTCTGTAGATCACAAACTGCATGTAGTAAAATACGCAGCCGAAAACGGTAATCGAGCAGGAGAAAGAAAGTTTGGAGTGAGTGAGAAACTTGCGAGGGACTGGCAAAAAGGTTACTCTTACTGCAATGAAGAAAACAAAGGAAGCTAACGTGCTGCCTGGAGAGGCTTGTCAACGGTACATTTCTAATTAAATGCGACTTATAGTCAAGTGCAACTTGTGTTTTTTTTCCTCTTCATGGCGCATTTTTGACTGATGCGACTTATACTCCAGAGCGACCTATAGCCTGGAAAATACGGTAGAAGAACTGTTTAGAAGTGGACTGTTCCTGTAACTACTTGGTCAGAAAGAGGCTAATGTTTGTACCTGAAAGTTATTGGGTAGAAAATGGTAAAGGAGAACCATTTTTACAGTTTACAGTTTTGAGTTGTCATTTATACATAAGCAGCCTTGTGGGTTGCAGTAAGTGATCTAGGGAACTGATTTATTTTTCTTCTTTGTGTTCTTGGAGAGGAAAATGTAGCTTTTCTTTGATCAGTAAGAAAGTGAACACACTGATCGAAGCAGTACAAAAGTCTGGTGTAGGCATGGGCCGGTATGAGATTCTGACGGTATGAAATTTCACGGTATTACAATTATAGCTATAAATTAACTTTGTATTTGATTTTCAAACACACTGCACACTGGCAGTGGGGAGAGATTTCTAAACTGCACTAATTGTTCTTTAAGACTTATAAAAAAAAACATATCTTAGGAAGTATGACAAAATATTATCGTGGTTTTGAAACGGCTACTTTTTTTAAATACCTTGAAACCGTAACCGGCCCGTGCCTAGTCTGGTGCGACTCTATTATTGACTAATATTATAACTTGACATAAGTTGTACATTTACTGGTACAAATCCCTTGGTAATGCAAACGGTTTTCAACTTGTTATACTTGAAATTGCCTTACAATAGAACAATCCCCTTAAAAATCAAATCAAGGAGGCAAAAAAAACCTGCCCTTTTCAAAAGTGGCAGCCAACAAAAGCAAAGCCTCCAGTGGCTGCTCTTTATAGATATCTCATAGTTTCTCCTCACACCATTAATTCTTTGCCCCAAAGACACAACTGAGTTTTGCCTGAGACTTTTCCCTTAGCGGTCCTGACCTTTCTTGAAATGGCACTGTGATCATGACAGAGCAAGCTGGATCAATCGCTGGACTTTACAAACTATCCTCACAAGGTGGTAAACATGTTTGTTTAGTTGTTTGGAGATTCACCGTATGAACGGTTGCCCGACTGAAATGCTTAGGCTTGAGGCTTATTTTTGACAATATATGAGCACAGTTGTGATAATGAAGCGTGAAAAACACCCATTCAGCAGCTTTTGATTATACGCAGATTTTATTCAACCATATCATTGAAAAATGATAAGGTTGAAAAAATGTATTACTTAAGCCTGTGCTTCTTCAGAAAGTGAAGCTAGTGTTGTGCAGTCAGGACATGCCCTTCTTAGGACAGATTAAGGAAAATACTGTTTGGAATTTTATCAACCTGCTTTATAGGCTCCATGTTATCAGAAAGCTTCTAATAAGCAGTTTTTTTTTAAATGTGGACCGACCTGTAATTGAGGGAGAATGTCAAGTGTGAGAAATACCTCACTACTCCCTTTTTTAAAATGCACCCTCAGGCCTGTGTAGCCAGCCAGGCTTTAACTGTGCTGTTTCAGTTTTTACAATTAGAGAGAGGTTCAAAACCCTCAACACCAACAAATGCTCTATCCTGTTAGGAGCAATGTGTTGTGAGAAAGCTGGACCTTTAGCAAGGCAATCTGGTCAAAGACCATCAGCTATTTGCCTAAACTGAAAATGGCTGTCACGACAGAATCATAGCCCAACTCCTCCTCACAGTGGACCCTCGCTTTTCTTTTGCCCTTCTTCTGACCCTTCCCCTTAGTAAGATTTATAACTGTCAGACTTTATTTTACTGCCATAGCAAGGACGCAAGAACGTTCTGTACCTGCTACCACACTGAAAATCAATCTCCCCTCTCTTCCTCTCCCTCTCTCCCTTTCAATGTCTCTCTGTCTCTCTTCCTCTGTCACCGTGCAGGCTGCCGGCGGGGATGGGAGATGATGGAGGACAAAGGCCCTCGTGTAGCCGACTACTTTGTGGTGGCCGGTCTGACGGACTGTTCCAAGCCGTTGGACCAGGAAATCCACTTTGACGACGCCTGCCACAAGACGGCCAAGCCAAAGGCGCCCATCACGGATGTGGCGGTGGTGATCCGCTCGACGGGCGAGGAGGTGCCGCCAGGGTTCACCTGCGTAGAGGAAACACCAACAGGCCATTCAGCTGATCTTAACAACGGCGGCCTCATGGCACCCCAGATCTTCGTGTGCTACAGGAGAGGTCGAGACAAGCCGCCACTCACTGATCTGGGGTAAGGACCAGAGGAGTTTACTGCCACACAGTGATGCTTTGAGCCAGATGCTGACAAGAATATGCTCACAATGACGATGTTCACATACTGATTTTAAGCATGTTGTACTTAAAATGTTAGCATGTTGTTTATGTATTGCAACATTTTGCTGTGTCGATTACTTCATTAATTAGTGTCATTCCTTGTAACAATCAGCTGCTGCTCTCAGCAAACATTGTGGCTGCTGTTGTTTCTAGAACTCTCAGCATTGTACTTACTATGAGACTCTGCCCGCATTTCCTTAGCATTGTAAGTGATAAAGTTCAGTTTGTGGCTAAAAACTGGTTCATATCATGTTGGTTCTAAAAGGCTAAAGCACTCTGTTCTCCCTGTGCAGCAGTTTTCCACAGCAGCCACTTTCCGTCTGCTGGCAGCCGTTCCCCATTGTAATTTTGCAACAAAAAGTGGAATAGTGTGAAGCGCTGTTACAGGTGTCCACCTCAGCAACATCTTTTGAACTAGGGGAATTCAATACCATTTATTCAGTCTTCTCACACCTCTGGCTGGCAGGAGGCAGGTGGTGACGTTGCTAAGGAGGCTCACACCGCCTCACGCCTCTGACACTACAGTGTGCAGTGCTTATCAGGCACTGACACAGAGGCTCTGCTCAGACACTATCAGCAGCTTTTGTGTGCTGATAGCCCAGAGGGGCTGCACTTTTCCAGACAGTGGGAGGACTAATGGGAAGCTGTGCGTGTGCGTGTGCGTGTGCTTGTGCGTGTGTGTGCAGAATCAGATTAACGTGCATTTTTACATATTGCTACATGTGACAGTGACTTGTTGCTTAGACTGTGAAGGGAATCACTAGTGTTATCTGTGACCAGTCATATTTATATCAATTTAGCTTTGTTAAATATTGAGGACTAGAAGGAAATATGAGGATCATTGACATTAAGCAGAGGCGGTAAGCCAGCCAAACACTGACACATTCTTGTGATTGCTTAAGTTTGAATCTGACAGCCTTAACAATAGGCTCACTCATTTTATCGTGCAAAATAGCATTTCTGCTCTTTACTCCTGAAGGTTAATGTTTCATAAGTGTTATTTAGTTATTTTTTATACAGAGGTGTGCCTCCTCAGCTTAAATAACCTCCTTTAGAAAATACTGCACAAAACTATTCAACCTCTTGACCTTCTCACACACTCACTCTACCTGTTTGGAGAGGCATTAAAGGTCTAATTTACCAAGCACAAGGGCCAGTTTAAAGCCATGGTTGCCGCAGTGTTGCAGGCGGTGCATGAGCCATAATGGAACTCGGCGTGCTCTGCGCTTTCCATTTCAACATGGTCGGTTAGGACGAATTGGTGGCTCTGTCACTGGTCAGATGGGTAGGACCGTGAGCAGAGCAGAATCACCACAGTGATGAGAGCCTGAAATAAAAAAATCACCCAGTTGACCACTTTAAATTCTGTTCTCTTTTCAGCTTTTAGAAAGTGCCACAAAATGCCTGTTGAGATCCACTTAAAACATTAATGGAGGATAAGTGCATAATGGAAGCACAATGTGGGATTTTTTTTCTAAATTTACTGCTAGTGTTAGTCTGCACCTCTGAGTACTTGTCCACTAAGTGGTTTGTGTGAGTGTCCCCTGGTGCCTTATTACAATGCTGTACTGGGTTAATAAGTTTTGACTGACAGTGGACTCCTATATTCATATATTGCATGAGAACTATCAGATGCAACAAATCCCACATTTGGTGGGATTTTAGAAGGGCTGTCAATCCATTAAAAACTAATCTAATTAATTACATACTCTGTGCACAATGAATCTAAATTAATCGCAAACATAATTTTTGCTGTGAAAGTATTTTAAATATTACAATTCAAATGAATCAATGAATAATCAGCATTAGTGACATTAAAGTTCAAAAACTCTGTTTATTATTATTTTCACTGTTCAAATAATGGCCATAACAATCAACAATATGACCTAATATGCTGAGGAAATGCATTCAAAAGTCCTTCAGGAAGGATTTTTATAAGTAAATGTTCCAATCAATGATCCAGGCTGCGCATTCCCGTCTCCCTCCTTCATTTTACTGTAGAATGGCAACTAGA
Source organism: Etheostoma spectabile (assembly GCF_008692095.1). Classification (NCBI taxonomy): domain Eukaryota; kingdom Metazoa; phylum Chordata; class Actinopteri; order Perciformes; family Percidae; genus Etheostoma; species Etheostoma spectabile. Next base: position 29,904,131 of record NC_045733.1, on the reverse strand, counting down.
ACGTCTTCGGGTCAAAGGTCAGTATGGAATGGATTAATCTGCAGTTTTTTTTTAACGCGTTATTTTTTCTCAGATAAATTAATCGAAATTAACACGTTATTTTGACAGCCCTATATTTTAGGGTAAAAATGAAATTAATTGTCATTAAAAAAAATCTTCTATGGAGAATTTTAATGTCAAGGGATCATCCTGGTTAAATAGATTTTTTTATATAAATGACCTCCTCAGCACAATACTCTCTATTATACAAAGAATTGTGTTCTAAATTCAATTTGCAACAATAGCAAAAGTACATTAAGGTCAAAGTGTGATATATTTTAAAGCATGGTCAATACTGTACATAAGCAAGGGACAGTGATTAATTAGTGTATAGAGCACTCACCAAACTTTATGTCTGTCACTTTCCACAGCAAAGCCCACATACAAATGATAAAGTGTGTAATATTTTACCCTGTGATTAATCTGTCAGTTTGTGTTTGAAAGCAGCCGGAGCTCCTCACTTGGCTCGTCGTTTCCTCTGTTTTTGTGAGCTGCCATGTTGCCGTTACCGGACACTGAATGTGGCATTTGCATGCTACATAGATGCCAAACTGTCATTCTTTCACCAGCTAGTATAATCCCGAGTTACAAAGAAACTAAAATGCCTGATGACTTACTGTAAGTGAAACCAGAGAATTTGCAGTGTAACTTTCACTTCAATTTTCACTTGTGTGTCAAAAAGTTGATTGCTCCTTTATCTCATAGTGTATGTTGTTGTTGCGGTGTAGACTCCTTTAAGTTTGGCCATAGTTATTGAGTTCAAAAGTGAATTGGAGCTTGAAGTTAAGGAGACATCTGTGCACTCTGCCTCCCACTTTATAAGCTCATATATATGTTGTTTTTTCATGAATTGCATAAATTCTGCTTTGCCGAGATGATGTGCAAAGCAGACATTAAGCCCAATCATCTCCATTCTGTCAGCCACTGAAAACTGGGATGAATGCCCAATGCTAGACTTAAAAGGGAAGCTCCACCTAATTGGCCCAATGAGATCATGACTGCATATTGTATTGATTAATCCCAGGCGGTGATTACACTAATAACTACTCGCTGATGTGGAGTTTTGTTTGGCTGATTGCTGTGTTGCGCCTCCTCCCACAGCGTGCTGTATGAGTGGAAGGAGCGGCTGAAGCAGGGCTGTCACCTGATCCAGACCACACCCTCCGGTCGTCCAGCCAACATCAGCGGCAATTCCTCCCAGCGCATCTACATCACCTACCGACGGGCACCTGAGAGCCAGCCGCACTCCGCCCTCGCCGTCACGGACATCTGCATCATTATCCCGAGCAAGGGCGAGACTCCCCCGCACACCTTCTGCAAGGTGGAGAAGAATCTCAACAGCAGCATGGTGAGAGAGATGCTGGTGGACAGGAAACTCCTAATTATTGTTAACATGCTGCTTTTCACAATGTCCTTTTTACATTTAAATTGACAAGGTGTTTCTTGGTCAAGTCCGGGCATTTCTAGCGTCTCCAATGGAGTTTTGATACATCAAAAGTAAACGTCACATTTTGGTATCATTTTCTCAGAGACAAAAAGCAATGTCTTCTTTCTGGAGTCCCCCGTTTGCAACCAGATCCCCCAGTCGGAGCTGGTTAATGTTCCTCGGTAAAAGGAAAGTTTGGGGACGAAGATGGATGGATGGATGGACACCATGACATTTTGATTTCTGCAGACTTCATTGCTCATCCTGTCAGAGCCTTGTCTGAAATTCAAAATGTCAAGATATTTGATGAAGATATTTTTAGCCAGACGTCTTGAATCCTCAACTCTATACCGCCAATGCCTCACTTTTCTCAAATCCTTCTCCACACGCTTCAAAGGAGAGAGAATTAAATTGGGGATATGAGCTTCAGAAATACAGTCAGCACATAAAGATGACATTAAGCTTCATGGCCACGAGTAAGCCTTATAAACACAAAAATACTTTCTTTCAGTCAAAGATTTAAAATGATGGAGTTACGTTGAAAGAAATGAAGAGCAGAGCTTCTCTGTGGACAGGGAAGGGCAGATAAATGAAAAATAGACTGCATCCCACCTGCTACTTCTTTTTTCCAGTTAACTGTGGTTTTTATGCTGTAAGGAGAGAGATTTCTCCCCCTAGGTGACTCACGCGAACTGGCTAGTGCATCCAGTTATGGAAAATGGTCTAAAATCACCGTGCTTTGCCTCAGGAAGTTTTTTTTTATATGTCACGTGTGTTTATACGGTTCCACTTTCTTTTTGATGAGGGAAGTCCCTCGAGATTTATGGCCTCTGCTCTTGTGATTGGTTTAATCCTCACTAAGTATTTGTGCTGAAAAATATCTCTTTCCGTCCATTGCCCATCATCCCGTCATAAAACCCGTCAACACACACATACACATACACTCACACACAGAGTCCTTGCTGCATGCAGTGTGCTCTGCATCTGGCATTTCATATAACCAGTTGACCCCCCTTGAGAAACTGTGTGTTTGTGTGTGTGGCTGCATTTGTCTTTAAACAGGAAGTGATTAGAAAGTCTTCATACTGTATGCATTAAATCGACAGAGTCATGTGATGCATGCAGGAGAAGTTGTGGCTCCTATAATAAAATTGGGATTCAGCTACCCTAATTTTTCAATCTGGCTAATGTAGGAGCTGTGAGGATCATTTTAATATTTCAGCACAGCTCTGGGTGCGTACTTTATCTCTAGCCCTGGGTTTTTAAAGATTTATTGCAAATCTTTGTTGCCATAGATAGACCATCTTTCCATTACAGTAATATACTAGTAGACTAATTGTCACAAACAAGACGTGCATGCTAATGGCTTAGTTACTAGATGCAAATGTCTGAATTTAGTTGGACTTTTGGTTGGGATGTGTAGGTCTAAACTGTTGGAAGGGTAATACATTTTTGTATAGTAGTTTCTACTTTATTGATAATTACACTGACTGGCTTTATGGGGACATTTTAATTGAGGCCAAATGATGAATGATTATAGGCTGCACTTATGCAGTGCTTTTCTGCCTTAGTGGACATAGAGCTTTGCAATAAACCTCTCATTTACACTCACACACTCACTCACTCGGTTATACTGGCCCATGACACTGTGGCACGTGACATCGTGGCGTGAGCGCCCCCGCTACTTGCATCCTCGGAGATGTCTATGGTCAACGCATTGTTTGTTGCAGCATCATACGAAACACCAGGGGAGCGTGGGAACCATAGACTATTAATGGAACAAGATAATCTTTGTATAAGTAAGAGAGTGGAAGTAAACGAAAGCAGGCTGCCTTTTATGTTTGCGGTATCAACCTGACGTCATCTCCAAATCAAAATTAATGTCTGCCTCTAACATTGTTAAGAACACTCTCTTTCTATAAGGGCCGTTTTTTAGCTTTGACAAAACGATGTCTTATGTTTTTCCACACTCTTCAGCAAAATGCTTTTCTCCATGTGGTGTATCCCTCAGATCACATATTTAAGGCCATCTGACTCCCTATGGTCTGTACATGAACATGGCCTGCTTGGCCAGTCTTCTCACTCGACCATTTTGAACTGAAAACGCAGTGCGCGCCAAGATACAAATATTCAGAGGTGCACGACCACGCCCCGCTACTTGCGGAGCCTTCGTGCTGGAAACGACATACTGCCGGGCACACTGCTGCCACCATAAACCTAGCTTCACACAGATGGTGGCGGAGGAGCTATGGATGGTTCCCAGAACCATCATGCTGACTTTCATCAAAATCAATTTATCATTTCATTTTGTTAAATGCTAAGTTTTCCCGGTGTGCTCTTGTTTTCAGTGGGGCTCCTCGGTCTACCTGTGTTATAAGAAGTCTGTGGCCAAAACCAACACAATAGCCTATAAAGCAGGTAAGTTTACCTAATCCCATAACTACCGGTGCACACAGATCCAAATACTGATGTGCACCTCCTGTTCCCTGTGTAACCAATACTTTCTCTTGCGCTTATCACTTATTCTACTTTCGTGAGAAAACAAACTTGTCAGAGAATGTGAGAATGATTGTAGATGTATTTGGAAAGTTGTACTAAAAAAAACTAAGACAAGTTGTACTGAAAGTAAGCTCATTTTGAAGTGAAATTTTTTTATTGCAATGAACATATTGCCTGTTTCCCTATGTGTTGCAGGTTGTGTGTTGTTGTAGCAATGTCTGTAGAGAGGAGGCTCTGCTGCAGAGTAAACTGGCTGCATGAGGACATTCTGCTACAGCTGTGCTTGCAAGTTCAGGCTTGTTGAAGCATGTTGATGCCTCACAGTTGGAATACGATAAGCCTCTGCATGCCAATATCCTTCTCCCTTAAAGGGTTAAATGGTTGCTATATGTTTACTGGTAATATGAGGCTTATTTTACATGAAATCTTTGTGACATTTCGGTACCAAAAACAGCTGACCGAAGATTGTCATTTTCCGATAACACTGTTGGCTCTGTGTGGTTGTGTTTGGCTCAGCTTCACATTGGCTGGCTGATGTTTTGTTGTACATATCTTGAAATGTGCAGCAGACTGTGAATGGAGCGATCCTATCTGTTTCTCACTTTGGATAAGCCAGCTCTCAGAAATTAAACAGAAAAATCCACCATGCTTCAAGCTTTGAGATTTGGAAACAAACATGAACATCTGCAACATCTGACTTTATTTATAGACTAACGTGACAGTTTGATCCAGAACTGAACAAACTAAGTTTGTTTTGCTGGTGGACTGACATTGGAAATTGTCAGACGCTATAACTGCTGTGATGCTGTACATTGGAGATTTGTTGCACAAATGACTATGTATGTCGTAGCATCAGTCTCTATTCAAATATACCTAGTGTGGACATTATAGTAGCCTAATATTTAGTGAGAAGAACTTTCAGGAACCTCCTGAATTGATACTATGTTAATTCTCAAAGTTTCATTAATTAGTTTATTAATATATGAACTTATTCTAAAATCAAACAACTACAGTCTGTAATGTGAATGGAGTCACTTGCACATTCCATTCCATGAGAATTGTCATTGACTTTGCTGCTCTATGGAGTTTATTAACCCTATTTGGCTTATTGTTTTGCTTTTACAGCACAGTTTTGATTCAGTCTCAGTGCTATTATCATTTCTATTTCCACCAGCCTCAGGCAACTGTTTTTTTCTTAGGAGATTGTGGAGATCAAACCAGAGTTAAGAGGATAGTGAATATTACATCAGGTTGACACAAACATCTACTTTCCAACATAATAAGTGTGTTTGGGCCAAATAAAGGAAATATTCAGAGCTCAAGGAGGCAAAATGAATCTGCCAAATATTCCACGTAGATTTAAACTTTGGTGGACTCTGAATACCTTTTTTAAAAAGAGCCGGAGAGGCCAAAACAGATGAGGCTATTTTAGTTTATTAGCTGTGTTGCACCATACACTTTTATTTAACCTCCT
>NC_045733.1:29861433-29898683 GCF_008692095.1 Etheostoma spectabile | reverse complement strand
AAAACATGTTTCTCAAAAGAACAATGGTTTGTAGCAGACTGTTATGCTATGCTACAATTATGAGTTTTCCGAGTGACCTTTAGTAAGCTCCAAATGTAATTTTGCTGTATTACGACTACAAACGAGACCAACATGCAGCTTAAATGGCAGCCAATCTAGACACCAGTCCTATAATGCAGATGAGGAAATCTGGGAATTGTTCCAGACAGTGTTTCCTTTGTTTTTGATGTCGTGATAAACTATATCTATATGCTATGGGTGGCAGTGGCTCAGTCCGTAGCAAATTTGGGTTGCTGGTTCAAGTCCCTGTACTGACCATAGTACGGAGTGTGGACTGGTAGCTGGAGAGATGCCACTTCATCTCTTGGGCACTGCCAGGTGCTCTTGAGCAAGGCACTATACCCACCCTAACTGGTCAGGGTGCTGGTCCAGCAGTAGCAACCCACTCACTCTCACATCTAAACAGAGTGGAAATTGTAATTCCACTATAATTTAATTGTAACTGTAAATCAATAAACAGTATAAATTATAAATACATGTATACTGTAGGGCTTACATTTTGTTCATTATGGACTTAAAAGGTCTTCAAAAGTCTTTAACTTGACTTGGTGAAACCTGTAGAAACCCTGGAGAGAGAAGGTCTGGGAGCTGTGTGTCTGACCAGCAGTAGCTCGGCCGGGCTGGCGGTCCAGTTAATGGTTAGCTTACCAGCTGCAGCATTTCACCATCTGGCCATGTGAGTAGTGACTATGTCACCATGCGTCCGTTCCACCCTATTTTAACTCTCTGCAAGGAAGCCAATAAGCAACCAAACTATTCCTTTAAAGGGTGCTAAACTTGCTGGTGCTGTTGATAACTGTTGGTCAAAACTTTACTGAATATACATTTCTACACAGTTATTTATTACCGATGTTGTTTTCTTTTTTTACAAGGTTTCCATCACCTCCATGTAACCTGTTACTGTAACTAGTACAACTGCTTGTCGTCGTTTCTCACCGACGTCTAAATGACAGTTTTCCTTATCTATACAGTCTGTGCAATGTTTCTTTAGCTGTGCACTTGCAGGTGTTTCCATGATGAATAATTGTCAGATTATGTTAGTCTTTAATGATACAGATACGTAAGAAATTTATTTTAAAGGTCGACACCAATTTATTGTTCCCCACAAGAATTCATTGTGCACGTTTTGATTGTGCATTTACAATTTTTTAATGTGTAGTCCTTGAGTCCTTGAAAGTTTAGAAAGTGCAGACTCTATAAATCACTACATCATTGTTTCTTGTTTGTGTTCACAGACAGTGACTAATGACGCAAATGCCTGATTACCAAGCACTGATTGCTTATTACAAAGCCAGGCATGCCTAGTGAGACACTGACTCAGTAAAGTACATTCTCTTTGTGAACGAAACTGGTTTGGTTTGATTTTGAGCTTTGTGGAAAGGTGATTTTGCATCTTAATCAGCTGTTGATGGGTAATGAAAGGGAAAGGGTGCCCTTTGCAGCCCTCTAAACTGAGTTCTCTTCCTGTTCCAGGTTTATTCAGCAGATATCCAGAGGAGGACTATGAGTCATTCCCACTACCAGAGTCTGTCCCTCTCTTCTGCCTTCCCATGGGGGCCACGATCGAGTGCTGGCCAGCTAACACCAAATACTCCCTACCTGTTTTTTCCACCTTTGTCCTCACCGGAGCCTCTGGAGAGAAGGTAAAACGAAAAGAAAATGGATCTGTTGATGCTACTGCTACTCTCTTTCATCCAGATGACATGAGAGGGTGTCAGTGACTGTTAGACCTCATCAACAGTCTGTAACTGCCGTCTATACAGCTGACATGACCACAGACTACTGCACTACAGTGGGGCATGAAAAAACCATGATGCTCTAAATGCCAGGTGGGAAAGTGGGTCAGGCATGCATTTTGTTTTTGTCAGGTGAAAACCTTGAAACTCCACATCTAGTGTTTCTTTCCTTGAGGACAATCCCTTTGGCTGAAGGAAATGAATAAAATGACAGTAGTAACAGTAGTAAATGTAATTACACATTGTTAGTTAATTTGTTAACATTAAGGACAAGGCTGACCAGACAGCAGTGCATCTCTCTCTCTCTCTCTCTCTCTCTCTCTCTCTCTTTCTCTCTCTCTCTCTCTCTCTCTCTCTCTCTCTCTCTCTCTCTCTCTCTTCTCTCTCTTTCTCTCTCTCTCTCTCTCTCTCTCTCTCTCTCTCTCTCTCTCTCTCTCTCTCTCTCTCTCTCTCTCTCTCTCTCTCATATGTAGTTACGCACAAACAAACAACGTAGAGTTTACATGCAATCTAGTGGCCCTGAAAACATTATATTCTATTTTCAATTTTCATTGCCCAGTTTTCTTATGTTTGTCACTAAAGCAAGGATTTAAACGATGTAATGATAATATGCACGATCAAGTGAAAATAAACATGGAGGATACATGGATTACCTAAAATGGACGTACCACATCCAACAGAGACAAATGTTTCCATATTGGTCATGGCAAAGACTTATTTTCCAAATTTGTTGTAAAACACTAGACCAATCGACAGGACACACATGAGTATCACACACTTAATCACACATACCAGTGGGAATCATTATGTATGAAGCAACTTGCAGAAACTTCTGAACCCCTCAAATGACCCATCAGTCTCCATAACCCATTATCCACCTCGGATCAGCCTCTTAAGATGAAATTATGCTTCTGCGTAGATACAGGTAAAGGGTTTTGCGAACATACGCAGGAAAGGGTGTTATGGGTAGTCGTTGGCCGATCAACACATCTCAACACAAATCCCAGTAATGCATAGTGCGGACCTGCGTGTCAAGCAAGCTGATTGGTTGGTCCTACATCCTATGGAGAAGTTTTCTTTATTTTTCTCTTCAGAGTTTGGGAGTACATTAAAGCATAGTACTGCTGCAAGTGACCTTCTAACAGAGCAGAGGAAACCAAACTCCTTTTCAAGGCACTAATGTTGTTATCCATTTATGTAAAGAATCAACTTCTCTCCCAATAGTTTCAGGGTTACGGTGGTTTGTTTACACCAGACTGAAATTGACTTCCGTTGTAGTTGTCTAAACATGACCCTGCAATAACGTGTAAATTATACCCCTAAATTCCACAACTATACAAGAAACACGATCGTGAACATGTCCAAATGACACCCGTGTTCGCTCACTTAAATGCAGCCCAGAGAATCTAAACACAAGCCCCTTTCCTGCTGTGCTGGTCTTTGGGTTTGAAAGGTGGCCAAGTCTGGACCAGGCTCGTGTTGACGCATATTAGTGAATTATGTGGTGAAACACAATCGCGATTGAAAACAAATAACATCCAAAGCGTACTGATGTTTAGATAGCAGCAGCTCTGCTGAACAAGGCCAGTTAGGGGTCAGCAGCGATCGTTGGTGCCAAACCCTCTGCGGCCTACTGCTGCCAAGTCGTGTGTGTGTGTGTGTGTGTGTGTGTGTGTGTGTGTGTGTGTGTGTGTGTGTGGTGTGTGGTGTGTGTGTGTGTGTGTGTGTGTGTGTGTGTGTGTGTGTGTGTGTGCGTCATCCTCAGTTGGCTAGGCATGGCATAGGCACACCATCAGAACGGCCGGCGCAACTAAACACATGCTGAGAGATTAATTTCACCCGGACCACTGCAGAAATGCTTGGGCTTTCCATTGGTAGCAGAGTTTGCAGATGCTCAAGGAAGAGCAAATGTGAACTACTTTATACACTGTTGGATTGTTTAATTTATGACAGTGAATCCTATTTTAGAAATTGATCATAATTTATGTTCAACAAGTCAGAATATACAAAGTAACTGGGAACTAAAGCTGAACATAACGATCAGATAATGATAATAATCAGAAAAATTGAAATACTACAGTAAAGTTTAAGTGCCTCCAACTTGTACTTAAGTACTGTGCAATACTTCACCGCTGCCCGAACGCCTCATTATTCAAAATAAATTTTAAATCAGATGGCACTCTTGCCAATCCTTGCTTTTTTGTGCGAATAAAGTTTTGTATGACAGAATTAACACATATCAACCCTGTATTAGGCTCTTGGACAAGTGGGGATTGGTTAAATGACTTTAGACCAAAAACAAAACACCACATGTGTGTAGTTTTGGTTTAAACACATAATAAGCAGGTCTGTTGTCATTCATTTCATCGAACAAAACACAATGCCCAGTTTCTGAAAACAACATATGACGCACACACACACACACACACACACACACACACACACACACACACACACACACACACACACACACACACACACACACACACAACCAAACACCACCACCAAACCCCCAACACACACACACACACACACACACACACACACACACACACACAGGCGTCCTCAGTTCAGGCATCAGCAAACAAGGACATGGGCCACCTCGGTCCACTTCAGGGGAAAATGTTAAAAACCGACTCACACAGGCGGCCGCCAGATAAGCCAGTTAGCTTTGATCCGTGCGTGAATTGGGGAAAGTCTCATGTTTCTGGGAAGCAGAGGGGATTTAAGGCTGATGCTGGCTCAGCCAACCGCTGTTAGTTTGTCTGCATGGTATTGATGTTCAATAAAGGTTAAGCAGAGGTGTATTATTTTATATATATTTTCTTTGCTTATTAATGTTTCCTTTATTTAAGAGTGCAAGGATGATTCAGAGGTCTGCTACTTTTCATTATTAGTACATCTGTTGGACCTTCCCGTCTTGAAATCATTGTTAAACATTGCCAATAATAATAATAATAATAATAATAATAATAATAATAACAATAATCATTTTATTTAAATAGCACTTTTCAAGCATTAAGCTCAGATTTCCAGATTAAAGATTTACAGGATATGAATTTGTAATCAGAAACCCTTGTAAGCCCACCTATCACCTAAGGCATATACACATTTTAGTGAACAGCACTTTATAAAACAGTGAAAGTTTTATAAAGAAACAGTGTTGAGATGTAAATTAAATATCTTTGGGTGTTGGACTTTTGATCAGATAAAACAAGCAATTTTTCAAATGACAACAGATCTAGGAAAATAATATTTGTTATTGCCCTAATGCTAATGAACACAGATGTAGTAGATGTGGTGGCAGGTGTATTCAAGGAGAGTTTTGAGTGTGGTGACCTCTGAGCTGCACATTTAGGCCAACAGAAATGCTTTCCCTTTGAAGGAAGTGTCTGTGTCATTGTCACATCATAAATGTATACGTGTGTATGTAACGATGAGATACAGCGTGGCTTCAGGCTGTTTTTAGAAAGGTCTCGTACATGCAGTTACTGTATGTGCTACATCTGCAGATGGTGAGTTGTGTATCCAATCTTTCCTCCTGTTTCAGGTCTACGGCGCTGCCATTCAGTTCTATGAGCCCTTCCCGCAGGAGTGTCTGACTGATCAGCAGTTCTCCCAGCTAGGTCTCCTGAACCCCGATCCACCCAAACCCTCCTCCAACTGTAAGGGGACAGCCGCCAGCAGTGCCACTAACAGCACCACCACAACCCCACGCTTGGTCTTCACCAACAAGTGTATCTGTCTGCTTTCTCACTGGCCCTTCTTTGACGCATTCCGCAAGTTCCTCACATTCCTCTATCGCTACTCTATCTCCGGCCCTCACGCTCTGCCCATCGAGAAGTGAGTTCTCTTCATTTGGCTCTTATTTACACCATTTTATGCTATGCTAAGTTTGTGCTTATTTTAAATTTTCACATTACGTTGTTGTACCAACGAACCACTGGTTCCCAAAGTGTTTTCCCCCCATTCAATATTCTTATTTAATCAGATCATCTCATTATGTTCTAACCACCAAAGAAATCAAGTTTTGTGTCACTTTGGAATGGTGATGCATCTAAATATTGCAATACCCACAAGCCTCGGCCGCCATTTCTATGTAGAAGAAGCCAGTAAGATTCATTGTTGTTCAATTGGTAAACATTTTTGCTGACGGGGGCCTTAGTGGCGCACGTCGCAGAATTTTAAGCTTGGTAATTGGATACATTTTATCGAAATTCACCTTGGGAAGTACCTTCTCCCCTAGAAATGTGTATGTACACAGGCAATTTTGTTAATTTATTTTTTAATCAAAGAACCAGACATTTTCTAATGCAGTTGTTCATCTTTTGTACCGATGATGAGCAGGAGAGTTTCATGCAGATCCCCACTGTAAAAGGGCTCCAACTGTGAGTCAGGTAGTGTTGTCCATGGGAAAAATAAATGGGACTTTTACTCCTGGGACCAGAGGCGCCTGAAATAGCTCTGGATATTTTGCAACTCTATTATTTCAGCCAATAAGTCCTCTGTTCTGTCAAAATGCTGCCTGAGAATTGAATGATAATGTTTGACAGGATTAACATCACTGACGAGGGCAGGTAAAATATAACATCCCCCACCTCCCCTAGAGAGATAAATCCAGTCTGAACAGAGCTTAAGACATATATATATATATATATATATATGGAGGTGGGGGATGTTATATTTTACCTGCCCTCGTACTTCTGATGCCAAGCGTGACAAGAAATTTACTTTACAATTTACATTTATTATGAATGTGTGATATAGTGCATCTGAGGGACTGACAGCAACGCCTGATGTTTATTGTTGGTGTTGTAGTGGAAATGTTTTCCATTTTTTACGGAGCATCTTCATGCTTGCAAATGTAATATGCGGTGTACCAGTCCACGTCCACAGATACAAAATCCATCACCAACACTTTTTCATGTTTTAATTTGGAATATATTTACTTGACATTACTTCGGTTAGGTGATTTGTAACAGAAGATTCATGCTTTTCATGTTTTACTGCTGCTCATAACTCTAACCCATCTGAGAGGCATTGCCTGATTATTTGGCTGCCAACTGCTGATATTTTTGGCCTCACATCCTACTTATTTTGTTTTCCAGGCACATCTCTCATTTTATGCACAAAGTTCCCTTCCCTTCCTCTCAGAGGCCTCGCATCCTGGTGCAGGTAAGTTTAGGTCACAAGAGTAGTGGGATGTTTTCTGCATATGGTGCATGTTAGAAATGGTTGTTTATCATTTTGCAGACAACATTGTTGTTTTCTGGAAGTGTTTAGGATTGCCTGTGGGCTGTAGTAGTTTAGGTCCTCCATTATGGATGAATATTTAAATGATTCAGTGCAGGCGTATTTTTGCTCGGTTGGTTTTTATTTCACTTTCCAGCTTTCTTGCAGCTTTCCCCTCATGATAGCCTGATGTTGAGCCAGCCAGTGTCTTCTCCTTTACCGCTCAGGTAAGAGCAGCTGCACACAGGTTCTTCTGGTGATATCGGACAGAACTTATTCTATGCTAAAATGTAAAGAAATTATGCATTTTTTTACTGACTGTCTGTAGGGGGCAGTTTACGTACTGTATATGCAGAACAACATTGTTTAGATGTGTTGATGATTTATTAGACTGGCCTGTTTAAATTTGTTTGATACCTTCTCAATTAGAAAGCAAAAATAGGCCTTAAAGACTGTATTTAATCATTACTATATTATCAATCTTGAGCTCACTTCATATTCAAAATAGAAAACAGAGAATGGTGACTTCAGTCACAATATTGGTCTGAAGATTCTTTAGGAACATAAAATATGTTCAGTCAGAAAAAGACCCTGTTGTAGTTCCCTACAGTTCCCTTTTTTCATTTAATCCTCTTGGCCCCCTTTGGAGCACAGGACGTCCACCATGGATCTCCACCTCACTGTCCTCTGTGCTAAAGTCTCCACTTCTTAGCTTCCTCTTGCCTTGGGGATTATAGTCCAGAGCTTGTCTTGCTAAGTTCCTCGGCTCCCTCCTAAGTGTATGACCGATCCATCCCCACTTTCTGGATTTGATTTTAATGTGGATTTGCTCCTGGTTCATGCATCTCCACAGGTCTACGTTTGATAACTTGTTAAGTCACCAAATGCTCAGTATGTATCTGAGACAGTTGTCAACCCTGTTGTTCCCTTTATTGAACTTGAATTTAGGACATTTGTGTTTTTCGTAGTGGCGGACGGTTTTCCATGCTGCTCCAGAATCTCGGACCAGAGAACGCCGTCACCTTACTGGTGTTTGCCGTCACCGAACACAAGATCCTGGTCCACTCGCTACGACCCGCCGTACTGACCAGCGTTACTGAAGCTCTGGTGTCTGTAAGTCTGAGGGGTTATTCATTTCCCTCCAGAGGTTGCCTCCCCATATTGACTTCACACTCTTTATGCTGCTGAAATGTGAAAGAAAGGATAAATGTACTTTTCTTCCTTTTATAATTCAGTTTAGTTAATACACTTATTATTATTGTCTTATATTTGTTATAGTTACTGTGTTGGTCACCATCCCTTAATACATAATACAGTGCAACAAATATGCATCTTTTTCTGATTTAAAGAAAACAAAAAGAAAATATGTGGAAAAGAATAAAATGAAATAAGTAAACATAAATGGAAAATCAAAATAAATGCATAAAATAATTCTAATAAAAGATATTTGCAATAAAAGTGGACAAAATGAATACATTTGGGAAGAATATGAATAAAATATAAATAATAATATAAATGAAGACAGGCTAAATGTATTCAATTTTATTTATGTGTCAAATCATTAGAGTTATCTAAAGACACTTTACAGATAGGTCTAGACCACACTCTATAATTTACAACGACCCAACAATTTTCCCACAAGCAAGCATTTGGTGCAGCAGTGGCGAGGGAAAACGTCCTTTTAGGCAGAAACCTCGGACAGACCCGGGCTCTTTGTGGGCGACATCTCTCGCTGCCGGTTGGTCCACAGACACTGATACAGAGATACAGATGTAGAGAAATATGATTCATAATATTTATAACAGTTGGTTTGATGAACAGTGGAAGTTATAGTAACAATAAAGATAGTGGAAATAATAATAGAAATGCTACTACTAGAAATGCTACTACTATAGAAATAATAGTAGTAGCAGTTCAGGGTGTTGCGGACCACAAGTAGGGCATGACAACAAGACCAAGGCAGCTGCATCCATGATTTAGGTCCCCCCCCCAATCCAAGAAAAACTGCGAGGCGAGAAAACAGATATGTACTCCTAGGGAAAAAATTTAAATAAACAGTTAACATTGTTGACCTTTTAAAACAAAAAAATAATTCTAGTTGACCTACAACATTTGACAAGAGAGCGATATCTTCCTTTGTTTTTCTCACTTTCTCATCTTCATCCTCGTCCTTAGATGATCTTCCCGTTCCACTGGCCGTGCCCGTATATTCCTCTGTGCCCCCTGGCGTTGGCTGACGTGTTGAGTGCCCCCTGTCCATTCATTGTAGGAGTGGACTCCCGCTACTTTGATCTTTATGACCCCCCTCCAGACGTGAGCTGCGTGGACCTGGACACAAACACCATCTTCCAGTGAGCACAGTACACACACACACACACACACACACAACTTCCCATCGCTGCTGAGCTATTCAATTCAATTATATTTTATTTCTAGTGTTAAATAACGTTATTAGAGTTATCTCAGGACACTTTGCAGATAGAGTAGGTCTAGACCACACTCTATAATTTACAAAGAACCAACAATTTCCCACAAACAAGAATTTGGTGTGACAGTGGCGAGGAAAAACTTCCTTTTAGGCAGAAACCTCGGACAGAACCGGGCTCTTTGGCCATCTGTCACTGCTGATACACCGAAATATGGTTCATAACAATTATAGCAGTTGGCAAGATGTGATGTGTCACTTATAGTAACAATAAACAAAATAGAACTATGACTAGAAATAGTAGTTGTAGCAGTGCAGGGCGGGATAGGGGCCAAAAACAAACCACCAAGTCTGCAATGCGAGAAAGCATAAGGACTGCCGGAGATAGGTTAACAGGCATTAAGGAGACATGAATGCACGCAGATTGAGAGAGAGGGGCTCAGTGTGTCATAGGAGATCCCCCGGCAGTCTAAAACTATAGCAGCACAACTAAGAGCTGGTCTGAGGCTACTTGATTTGAGAATTAACATCTGTAAAAAGACAGTTTTGCCGAACTTAATCTGTCTTCGTGACTCAGTTGCTTTCTCGTGGTGAATACTGAAAGGATTAACTACATGGGCAGTAAGACGCGTATATACTGTACCGCACTTCCAGCTAAGAGCTCAACATTGTTTCCTTTGCTGCATCCTTTTTTCCCAGACCACATAACTGCCAAGTCATGAGTTCTAAGTTTAGAGACCGGGCCATTTACCTGGAGTCTGGGTGGAAGTGGTTATTTTTGTAGTGTCAGACCCGCTTTAATATGAAGAGAATGCATTTTCCAGTATAGCGTTCACATAGTTTTGCCTCATTACCAGCCAGACAGCGTTAGGGTGGTCTGAACTCCCCTGGCCCGACCGCTGTCCATGTTGGTTTAGGCCTCTCAGCCTCTCCGCGCCTCACTGGGTGTTTCTGCTTTTCCAGCAATGAAGATAAGCGAGCCCTCACATGGAAGATCCTGCCAAAGAAAGCCTGTAAAAACCTGATGAATGTGCTGAGCAATCTTTACCAGCAGCTGGTTGATGGTGAGTTCTATGGTGATCGAACAAATGATTGTAAAAATGTGTTTGATTTTGTTGTATTAGTTTCATGATCAGTCCTGCATGCAAGTAAACTTTCAGCAAACCTTTTTATTTTGTGTTTAGTTGTATAGAAGGTGGAAGGGCATCCCTTTTTTAACAGATTCAAGCTCAAACTAATTTGAACTAACACGTAATCTGTTCGAAACATAGACTGTCTAATCATGGATTGTGTTATGAGTCATTAATCATCTTTATTTTTGGGGGATTCTATTGTCCTTACAATTTGTTCTCCATTCAATCTCTCTCAATTCCACTAATTGAATGCCAGATATAATCCCATTATAGAATAATTTCCTTATTAACCGTCTGCCCCGCCATGGTGCTCATTGCATTATTGTTAACTTTCTCTGCTGTTTGTGGAGCGTGCTCACTGGGAGACCATGACACCTGCTGCTTCTTGAGCTGCAGAAATTGAATAAATGAATTTTTTAAATCGGTGATGTTGAAAATCTACCCACAGAAGTGCTCAATATTGATATGCCTTCTAGAAGTTTTAGTGGAGACATTTAAGCCTTTAAATACTTTCAGAAACTTGGCTATCAACGTTTATTTTTCCCAAATATGCAAGCCTAATCCTCATTTGCAATATGAAAACTCACTTACTTTAAGCAGTGCCCTGCTTAAAGTAAGACCTTTAAATACATGTCCTTTGATCATAACGACTTAATCAAAATGCAAAAAATTGATCATTTTCAGCGGCAGAAGTGATGATTCAACCTGTATGTTGACATGTAGAGATTCTATGTAGCTGCTGATGTTTCCCCCCCCTCTGTCTTTAGGTCAGCAGCGGCCGGATGGGCTGATGGAGCTGAGCATGAGTGAATCGTCAGAGCTGAGCTGTGGGAAGAGCCTCCACGCCCTGGAGCTGGAGATCCAGGAAGCCTTCCTGCGCTTCATGGCAGCTATTTTGAAAGGCTACCGCTCGTTCTTACGACCCATCACCCAGGCCCCCTCTGAGAAAGCCACAGACGCCAGTTCGCTCTTTGACTTGCAAGGTATGTGGAATAATGTCACTCTGACCACTTGTAGCCAAAACACTATTCATCCACATGCGGTGGTGAGTTGGAGCCAAACACCCAGGTCAGAGTCACAGAGGAAAACGGGTTAATGGACAAACCCAGCTGTCCTTTTTTTTCCCAGCAGCCCCCTCAAACTGCTCACACAAGTCCATCTATGAGCCAGTGTCTTTTCTCTCTGAAAGAAATGTATCTGAATGATGATTCTCAAGTGTTTACTGACCACAGATGGTTTGAGCTTTGCTGTTGTAATCCCAGTTATCTGAAAGACGTGTTCTGCCATGTGCAAGACCAGCCGGTCTACCACACACTACTTACAAAGATGGAGCGGATTGAGCACTTGGTAGAATTATTGGTTTACTGTGCTTTCTAGTGAATAAAAAGAAGTAAGCCCGTAATAACTACTTGTATATTTTAATTTAAATAGAATATAATCAAAAGTAGCTTTGACATGTTTCGACAGGTGTCCTTTTGGTGAACAGATTGTAAAATGAATGTTAATAGATACTAAGTGGATTCTGAGTTAAGATTATCTCGTCAGGCTACTATTTCTAAGGTCAAGAATAAACTTCCATGTGCATGGATTTTAAAACGTTTGAAACAAACCGTCTCTGATTTTATTACCAATTTTCTTTTTCTGACGGAGCTATTTTTCTGATCATTCGTGCTCTGGTTTGATGGCATTTCTTTAAACCAATCAGAATTGTCATGAGCGTTGCTAAACTCCGCACAGAGCCGCTGCAAAATAGTCCTGTGAGAGAAAACTCCAATTGGACAGATAGTCTAGCAGTAGCTAGTTGTCTCAATTTACCCTGCAGAGATCTGAGGAGCAGTTAACATCCTCATTAATCCACCAAATCTAAAATTCCAGTACAAAGAAAGTGGAATGTGAAGGATATAGACTAACGACTCCTCTGTTTGGTTACCAATGAAAGGGTCCGGCGAGAGAACAAAGTGTTTGTGTCGTTTTACAGATTATGGCAGTTTCACGCAGCGTCACTATGACAATAAGATAAGAATGCTGCCTACATTGAGGGGGTACTATCTGCTGTGGAAAACGAAATTGAGAACGGTACCTGGAATCAAAAGTGAGTGGAGTTGATTGTCAGTGGATTATCAGCACAAATCAAGGTTCTTGGGACAAAGATCTGGGATGATTTTTACTTAAAGAATCTGATAAGAACTGATTTAAATAGTGAAACAGCAAAAAGAAGAAAATCAATAGTACTGTGCAAGTTTGTGCACAGTACAGTCTGTTATCCAAAAAAAGGTTTGTTCCACTTTTTTATCATTATTCAGGCTTCGGGCAAGTCTGTGAACTCACAGTTGTAGAGTTCCAGTGCATGATTGGTGTTAATGACTCCATGAATATATAAATACTGCGTCATCTGTAGCACCATTCTCTCTACAGCTGGCCAGCCTCAAAAACAGATGGCGTTGTTTAATACATGAGCTTTCATAAGTGTCCATCCCCACCTCTGAGTAAATACACACAGAAACTGGCTGGGATTTGAGAAGCTGCTGGGTTTGAAGGTTCAAGGCTGTTTGCAGACTGAAAGTTAGTCAGTTAGCGGACGCAGCTGCTAAATGCTCCGGAAGCATGAGCGTGGCCTCTGGATGGGAGCCCATGAAAGCTGGTTGACATCACAGCTGAAATGAGTTAGGGTGAAGTCACGGCTGCTCCGCTGGAGGATAGCTGTAGCCAAGGCCGCGTCCAGTGTGAGTTAAATGATATAGCAAACATTGCATGCAGTACATTACATCATGACATGACGAAAGGTGAAACAGCTCGTGCATCATGTGAATAAACTCCTGACTGTTTTCGAACCGACTATCTAACAATAAAAAAATGACAGAATGTGTTTATGTGTCTGTGTAGACTACTCTCTCTCTCTCTCTATATATATATATCTATCTATATATAGATATATATAGATATATATATATATATATCTATATATATCTATATCTATATAGATATCTATATCTATATATATATATACACGTTGTACTTCTACTACATTTTGGAGGTGAATATTGTACTTTTTAGTTTTACAATACATTTCTGTGATAGATTTAGTTAAGTTTTCAGATTCAGGTTATTAATACAAAATGTAAATCAACTAAAAATGATTATTTATTTTTGTAGATTAAAATACCCAGCAATATGAAGTTATTAAAATTAGCTCCACCTTTACCAGCTGTTACATGACAGTGATAATCTCGACGATTTCCATTTAAATAAATGTCTGTGAAGTCAAGGTAACACATTGGTGAATTTAAAATATTGGGATGATAAAATATGATAAACTATATATATATATATAGTGTGTGTGTGTGTAATGTATATGTAATGTTGTCTTTGTTACTGTATCTCTATTGATGTTTTAAACCTTGTCACTGAATTGTAGATGTTGACATTTAGGACTTTAGGAAACTCTCGTCCATGTGGACTTAAAGGTTGAGGTTCGAAGTTCAATCTCGTCCTGTGGAAAACAAGTTGACAAATCAATTTCACCTCAAGGTCTATTTAGTAGCTGTTCTGGAGTTGCGTCATTTCATGAAGGTCATGTCATATGATCAAAAACTTCAGAACAGCTACTAAATGAACCTTGAGGTGAGATGGCCAACTATTAATTAAATAATGTGTGTGTGTGTGTGCATGTGTGTGTGTGTGTGTATAAATATAGGAATAATGTACTTGATTCAGCAATTCAAATCAGCTGATCTTTAAATCAGTAGTTAGGACCCTAGGATGCGTATTTTTTAGACTCCTGGAAGGCGGTCCCTACTGAAGAAAAGACTGTATAATAAAACTAATGGATGGTCCAGGTTGCGAGCATCCAGTTTGAGGATTTAAATATCAGTTTAAGGAAGTGTTTCTCTGCAGCAACACATCCGTGTTTGGCTTCCACCGCTGTGTTGTGAGCCAGTGGTCATCCATCCTGCTTTCAGTCTCACAACAGCAGCAACCTATTCAGCATCTATTACGGAAGCTATTCACCATATTGTCGTACATCCCAAATTGGCCATTAGACTAATAAAAATGTGTTGGCTTGCATTATCCAAAACAAGACAAATGGAAGAGATAGATCCTTCTAATGGCTTTCTTACCCACAAAATCACGTAAGCTGCTCTTGTGATGTGTTACCTCTTTTCAGTAGATGACATGAGTTGAGCTACAAAAATAAAGCTGCTGTTATAGCTTAAATTATCTGTAAGATCATTCCTGCGTAGTAATATTACTATCATTTTTAAAAGCTAACCTAAACATTTATGTCCTTCAGGGTTCTTGAAGAGCCGCGACCGCTCACATCAGAAGTTCTACTCGCTGATGACCAAAACCCAGATGTTCATCCGCTTTATAGAGGAATGCTCCTTCGTCAGCGACAAAGATGCCAGTCTGGCGTTCTTCGACGATTGTGTGGACAAAGTAAGCATCGTAGTTAATCATATAAATATATATACCGGGTATACACTCACCGGCCACTTTATTAGGTACCCCATGCTAGTGCTAATACGGGTTGGACCCCCTTTTGCCTTCAGAACTGCCTCAATTCTTCGTGGCATAGATTCAAAAGGGGGGTGGCTGGAATTCCGCAGGGAGTTGGTCCATTGACATGATGGCATCACACAGTTGCCGCAGATTGTCGGCTGCACATCCATGATGCGAATCTCCCGTTCCACCACATCCCAAAGATGATCTATTGGATTGAGATCTGGTGACGTGGGAGCCATTTGAGTACAGCGAACTCATGTCATGTTCAAGAAACCCGTCTGTGAAGATTCCGTTTATGACATGGCGCATATCCTGCTGAAAGTAGCCATCAGAAGTTGGGTACATTATGGTCATAAAGGGATGGACATGGTCAGCCCAATACTCAGGAGGTGTGGCGTGCAACAATGTCAAATGGTACCAAGGGGCCAAAGAGTGCCAAGAAAATATTCCCACACCATGACACCACCACCACCAGCCTGAACTGATCAAGGCAGGATGGATCCAGCTTTCATGTTGTAGACGCCAAATTCTGACCCTACCATCCGACTGGGCAGCAGAAATCAAGACTCATCAGACCAGGCAACGTTTTCCAATCTTCTATTGTCCAATTCGATGAGCTTGTGCAAATTGTGCAGTTTTCCTGTTCTTAGCTGAGAAGGAGTGGCACCCGATGTGGTCTTGCTTGTGTAGCCATCTGCCTCAAAGTTCGACTACTGTGCGTTCAGAGATGCTCTTCTGCCCACCTTGGTTGTGGGTGGTTATTTGAGTCACTGTTGCCCTTCTATCAGCTCGAACCACTGGCCATTCTCCTCTGACCTCTGGCATCAACAAGGCATTTCGCACAGAACTGCCGCTCACTGGATGTTTTTTCTTTTTCGGAATTCTCGTAAACCCTAGAGTGGGTTTGTGCGTGAAAATCCCAGTAGATTAGCAGTTTCTGAAATACTCAGACCAGCCTTCTGGCACCAACAATCATGCCACGTTCAAAGTCACTCAATCACCTTTCTTCCCCATACGATGCTCGGTTGAACTGCAGGAGATTCTCTGACCAGTCTACATACTGCTAAATGCACTGAGTTGCCATGTGATTGGATGCTTAGAAATTAAGTGTTAACGGCAGTGGACAGGTGTAACTAAAAAGTGGCGGTGAGTGTATATAGTTATACACTACTGTTCAAAAGTTTGGGGTCACTTACAAATTTCATACCACTTATTATAGACAGAATGCCAGACTGATCAGAGGGATGGCTGATCTTTAATGCAATATCTACGTTGCCCATTATCAGCAACCATTCATCCAATGATGTAAAGTTGTTTAGTAATCTGATATCATTTTAAAAAAACTAACAAAAAAAAACTGATCTCAGCTGGTATTCTGTCTATAAGGAAGTGCAATGGAAATTTCAGTTGTGTGTGTGTATATATGTGAGTGTATATATATATATATATATATATATATATATATATATATATATATATATATATATATATTCTGCATGCTATTATGTTATGTTTGTACTTTTGTTTGTCTGTAAGTGTGCTTCCAAGTAGGCTACCAGATATTTATGTGTTCATTTAGATGCAGTGGAATTTTGCAAACATGTACAAAAAAAGCCTTTCTCGTTTTCCTCTTTGGCCATTTCTGATAATTTTACACTCATCTCAGTCTTCTGTCTTTTGGAGTGGTTCTACTTTCTATCCAGGCCTCTTTGTGCTCCTCTTATTGTAGTATTAGTTGTTTACACTCTTTTGTGTAACTTCACCTATGTTTAGCCAAACTTCTCCCTTTCCAATTTCTTGTGTTTTTCTTTCTTTCTCCCTTTCTGCCTCTGTTTGCGAGCAGCTCTACAGTTCAGAGCGGAGTGCAGACAAAGGAGGCAAGGTAAGTCTATTGTTATTTAGTTTTTGATTCTCCCCTGTCGTGGGTACATTTTCTTTTCAGATGGGGGATTTGTGCATGTTGCATGGTCCCAGCAAACCACTAAATTACTTGAGATCCAAATAGTTTGGACAGAAAACCGTGTTTGTCTCCTAGACTCATAGAAGCAAGTAGCATGCCTTTAGAGAACTCTCAACCCCCGCAGCTTTAATGTAATTTTTCACCAGTGTTTGATACAAATGATCCAAACTTTATTACATTCTTAGAATCTTTCCATATTTAGTGAATATTGGAATAAGTTTTTTGTCTACATCAAATTTGTTGCAACAGTGATTTGTCCTGAGACGGTGAAAGTACAGTTTCACAGAAAATCCATGTGCACAGTTTTCTGCCCAAATTGTTTCATGACTCAAGAGAGTTAGAGCTTTTAAAGCTCCAGTAGTTTCTGAAGTGCTAACTGAGCTGGAAGCGTTTTTTTTTTTTTTTTCTTTTTTGCATCCCCTCTGCTCGTTTCCTTCACTGTGACAATACGAAGACCCATGGAGAGGCTGTCAGTGAATCGTCTGTGCTTCACTGGCAGCATTTTGCGTAGTGTGACCCCATTTGCTCAGGGTAGTGTTCCTCTATCAGACTTAGTGTATGCTGAAGGTTACATTTTGTGTTTGCAGTCTTAAAGTCCACGCTGTCTCTCGATTCCCCAATCAAGTCTGTGGGTCACTGGTTCTTGCAGGTGACATTTGTAATAGACTCTGAAATAGACTTGGCTGTCCTTGGTTGACTTGTGTGCGTGCGTGTGCGTGTGCGTGTGTGTGTGTGTGTGTGTGCGCGTGTGTGCGTGCGTGTGCGTGTGTGCGTGTGTGTGCGTGTGTGCTGGCTGAAATTGTGACATAGTGGAAGGTGAATCAAGAGGCCAGTATCCACGGCATTCCCTGCGGGTTGGCCCGGCTCTCCTCGTCCTCCCTGTGTGTCAGCTCCACGGGCGATTAGCCCCAGACTGTCTTTCTGCACTGTGGCCCCTCACACACACCCACTGCACACTCTACTACACACAAACACACACACACACACAGCCGGCACAAACAGAAAGACAAGGTTAAAGCGCATTGACCCCTGAGGAAAAGTACCTCACTGCTACAACAGAACACATTAAATCCAGCAGCAAAACAAAAGTCAGATTAATCACTCAAATCAAATACAATTACATACATTTAAAGCTGTAGAAATGCAAACCCTAAAAATATTAAGATGGAATAACTATTTATTTTTAAAATTTATTTTACATATACATTATAGGTATACCTACAGTTTGCCTCTATTTGATGCCATATCAGAGTCTGGTAGTGTACATATAAAGGAGTAGTTTGACATCCTGGGAAGAGTTGGATGAGAGTTGATAGTTAGATGATAAGATCAAAATTATTTTCATGTCTGTAGGGTAAATATGTAGCTGGCCGGCTAATTTAGCTTAGCATAAAGACTGGTAACAGGGAAACGGCTAGCCTGACACTGTGCACATGTAACAAAATCTGTAAAACGATGAATTCCTGGATTCACGGGGGGTTGTCGACTAGACTATTCCTTGGCTGGGAACAGTGACTTTCTGGAGCATTAGAAGTGTTGGTTAGTGGATATTGTGAACCATTTTCCTAAACCCTGGCAGTACTGTAGATGGTTTGACTTAATATATTAGGGAGAAGTGTGGATAACTTAAAGGTATAGCTGAAGGGCACATGGATGGCTCGGTTGGTAGAGCGGCTGCCCATATGTGGAGGTTTTCTCCTCGACGCAGCGGGCCAGGGTTCAACTCTGGCCTGCGGCCCTTTGCTGCATGTGACATAAACAAGACGTTCCTGTCTATGTTTTTTTTTTTTTT
Source organism: Etheostoma spectabile (assembly GCF_008692095.1). Classification (NCBI taxonomy): domain Eukaryota; kingdom Metazoa; phylum Chordata; class Actinopteri; order Perciformes; family Percidae; genus Etheostoma; species Etheostoma spectabile. Next base: position 29,879,842 of record NC_045733.1, on the reverse strand, counting down.
CCCATGTCTGTACCGACAGCAGGCCTGCTTGTCAGACAGATTGCTTCTTCATCATCACAGTTGTCACTGTGGAGCAACAAAAATACAAATAAAATAAAACTCCTTGCTTAGATATACACAGGTATAAAAGACATATTTGTGAGTGTGAGGGGGGCTTCAGAACTCTGTTATATGTCTACATTGGAATTAGTTTGATAGTTTATTTGACATTATGAAAAGGAAACAAGAGAGCAGATAAAAGACAAGAGAAATAATGAGCCTAAAAACAGACACTTCATATGATCCCAGTCAGACCAGGGAAAACCATCCGGTTAGCGCCGCTTAAATGGCCCAATTTTGTGTCCAGTTGTGTTCTTTAACCACCCCAATGTAGCACAAGTAGACTTTGTGTTTCACAATTGTGGTTTTCCGTCAGATTGTTTATAGATCTCGCCATTTCCAACCATACTTGAAGGCAGCTTCACAGCAGGCCTGCACAATTCGGGGAAAAATAAGATACACGATTTTTTTTTTTAGCTTGGAATAGATATCACGATTCTCAGCCATGATGTTTTTCTCACAAAGTGTAATGTTTGTTGCACACATGAACCATGGCAAAACAAAACAAATTGGCAGTACCAAACAGATTTCTTTTTGGCACCTATAACACATTGCACATCACCACAATCCTGTAAACATAGAGGCGTCAATGAAGAGAAGGGAGTGCATTGCAGCTGGGAGTACTTTAAAACCTATTCTATACAGTCTGTTTGAAAAACTCACGGAAGAAAGTAGTAGCGTTTGTGATACAGTCGGCTCCTAAAATTAAATGAGAATCAAAGTCATTTAAAAATAAAAAATCACAGTTAAATAAAAATTAAATCGTGAACAGGGTGAATTGAGATTGCGATTTTTTTAAGGATTAATCATGCAATCCTACTTCACGGAGAAAGAGAGGAAAAAGAGGGGGACACAGAGGGACTGTGTTTGGGCTTTGTTGTTGGAGGAAGACATTCAGCTGTCACACAAACTCCCGGGCAGTTAAGGGCTTGTGTTTAGCCTCATAGTTTTTTTTCTTGTGGCAGCGATTGAGACAGTGATGTTTCCTGTTTACTCTATGGGTCTCCCAAACCGCTTCAAAAACTGTCAAGCCGATCGCCAGTTACATGATGGCCACCCCAGGCCAGAATGACGTTGGCTTGCCTTTCTCCAAAAGTTAAATCTGTTTCAAACTTTTGCAGCAGGCTGCTGTGGGGTTTTTTCAGCTCCTGTCTGCCACCCGTCTGTTTTACACTTAACAGCTTTGACTGAGGTTATTATCAAGCTTTAATCATTATCAGACCAACAAGACTGAATTATAAACTTTCAGCAAGTGCTTTACTTCCCTTCCTTCCGACCATGAATAAATTCGCTCACATTTGGATTTACTGCACATATTTTACTCCAGCCACGTAGGCAGAGCTGACAGATAAGACTTTTAGTTTTCTGAGGATATAAAAAATGAAGGGTCTCGAAGGGAAGCATCATGAATTGCGAAGTGCTTAGTGACAAGCCTTAAAGCTACAAGCGATGACATTATAGATGTCGTCCTTTGCGCTCACTGCATTTCATTTTGTCACATAGATGTGTTTTTTTTTTTTTTTCTGGCACCTTTTTAATAAAACCTGAGCACTTTCACACACCATTAAGCAGCAATAACCTGTTATCTTCTGGATGAGGGGTCACGACTGGAGACCTGCTGGTAGAAACTCATCTTTACAGTAATGTAAAGTTCCCACCGTGTTGATTGCTGACTCGTACCTGCCTTGTATCCAACTCACATGACTGACTGCAGGGGACTTAACTCATACAAGAGCCTTTACAGTAGATTGTATGCTACTGAAGAATGTCAGCATAGGTATATAGGTGATGAATCTGCAAAGTAAGTGATCGAATAAATGTAGAGAAATAACAAATACAATGATTGCCTCTGAATTGTAGTGAAGAAATTGAATTGTAGTTGTAGAAAATGTCCCTCAAAAGTACATTGCTTAAGGAGGTATTTTGCTGATTTAAAGACAACTGTGTTTCATGGCAGTGTGGTCAATGTATTTAGATAAAGGGTGTTTGGCTTCCCTCCCGGTGCCGGTTCATGGAGCTCCCCGGGGAGCAGGGCAGCGAGGGTGTCAAACTCTATCTGTAAACAGGGATATACATAGTGTTGCATAGGAAGGCAAAGTCTGCTTCAATAAATATTATATGTGCCATGTAATTTTACTTTACAGTGTATGCTACCTTCCTGCTTGGATTTATATTTGACAGTGATGGATAATATGGACATAATTAATGTAATGTAAATTTGTATAATTTGACTTGGCTTTGAACAAAATATTACACCGTAGATGACGATGGAGGAAGCCGGAGAACTGAATTATACAGGCTAGTTTTAGCTTTGTGTGTGTGTTGACAGTGGTGGGTTGCAGAGAGGTAGAGGGAGTATAGAAAAAATGAGAGAAAAGAAAGAAAAAGGGAAACTTGCTCACTTGGGAAATCTAGGTCACCTGCTGTCATCCTCCCTCTGCGCGCTCAGACGCTCGTTCCGTAGGAATCCTGCTATCAGGGTGACAGCTACAAAGCTGTTTTAAAATGATCCTCCAGTAAAAAACAACAACAACAAAACAGGTGAATCAGTCAGTGTTAGGTCCAAACCTCCCTATGCAAACACTGACATATTTATTACAAGGCATAATAAGCTACTCCCTATTCCCATCAGCTGTGATAGATGAAGGGTCACGGTACCACCACCCAAACATCTCTGTTTATGTCTGTGTGCTTTGTTCTGCAGGTGGACAGTGACAGGCCGGAGGAGGCCAGGCTGATAGAGATTGATGAATCTCAGCGCAGTGAGCACACGGTCTTCATCACGCCTCCAGAGCTGCCTCCTCTGCCTGAGGGGGAGGAATATCCACTCTGCTACAGGTAGTAAATCTACTTATGAATCCCACATTCATCTCAAATGGGAGACTACACGTTGATCTTAAGGTACTACTTACGTATTTCCATTTTTTGCTACTTTTTTGCTACTCCACTACATTTTGGAGGCAAATATTGTTCTTTTTAGTTCAGTACATTCATGTGATAGATTTAGTTAACTTTTCAGATTCAGGTTATTAACACAAAATGTAAATTAACTAAAAATATGATATATTTTTGTAGATTAAGCGACCCAGCAATATATGAAGTAATTAAAATTAGCTCCACCTTTACCAGCTGTTACATTAAAGTGATAGTCTCGAAGAGATTAAAAAATGTCTGTCAAATCAGGCAGAATAGGAATAATAACTATCAGAATAATCACTGATGACTTATAATATTTGGATGATAAACTGGATGTCTAGGGACGTAACTTTAGAGATCCTAACTTTAAAGAAACACACACACACACATACACACACACACACACACATATATATATATTTATATATATATATATAGATAAATATGTGCCTTACTGAATAATGAGCTCTTTTGGTGCTTTAAGTATATTTTGTATTGTTACTTTTTAGTATAAGTACATCTGAATACGTCTTCCACCATTTTTTTTTTTTTTACTTTCGTGTTTTTTTCTTGGCCATTTCTTATGTTTTGATAACATTTTTATGCTTTTGTAACATTTTGCATTATGTTATTGTGACGACCAGTAACATCCTGAGCCAAGTCGGTGTCTAATGCCAAACATTGCCGATGCTTTTCAATCAGAATGTCGAATTTGCAACGGCATACAGCAGGAGGAAAACTAAAATATCAGAATAACACATTGAGTTGAAAGTGGGTTAATGGATCAGCTGAATGAGGGCCAGCAGGAGTCCAGCTCCCTTAGTGGAACCAAAGACATGAACACTGCTGCTGGACTGCGTGGATCTGAAAATGTACTATTTGTATTCTGCAGTCGTGTTTTTTATGGACCCTACAACCTTGGAAGGAAACATTTTATGTTACATATTGCCAAAATGTATTTGTTTTCTATGCAGACATGGAAGAAAACATGTGCGTGCTGTCACTAATGTATACGTATGTATGTTCTTCCTCAGGTACGATGGTTTCCCAGTGTTAAGTCTTGACCTGTTTGACCCTGTGGACGGCCTGCGGACCCCCTCCTCCCGCCTCGCTGCCAGGCACAGCTGTCCCACCAGCCCTGCCCCCATGTTCAGACGCACCAAGCAGGTCAGCACAGCAGTAAATCAAATGACTCTCAAAATAAATGAGCCAAGACAATTACTCAGTTTTACAATTGACAATCAGCATACATCAATGACTGCCCTCATCAATCTGTCAATAAGGAAATGTGGTAGTAAAATGGATATGAATTTTTCAAAGGTGATGGGCTCAACTTCCAATCTAAAAGATTAGATTTCAGTCTGAGATTTAACTTTTACACAAACATTATCTCTAACTGGAAATCCCACCTATCATGGAGCCTGACTGGTGCATTAAAGAACTTCTTTTCCTCACCCTCCTCTTCATCCCCAGGAGATCAAAACAGCCCAGAAGATAGCTAAGAAATACTCGTCCATCCCCCAGATGTGGTCCAAGTGCCTGCTCCGTCACTGCTACGGCCTGTGGTTCATCTGTCTGCCAGCATACGTGAAGGTGTGTCACTCCAAGGTGCGGGCGCTTCGCACCGCCTACGACGTCCTCAGGAAGATGCAGGCAAAGAAACTGCAGCCCCCCGACGAGGTACATTAGCCATTTGATTACCATAGATTTTTATTATTCTTGTTACAATTACAGCAATGTGTTTTTTTTAGTTGTTTTTTTTAGATCAGCCAATTGTTTAAATTGAGCTATTGTTTCACACTAAAGTCCATTTTACAAATTACAGGGTCCAAAATTAGAATTGGAAATTACATTGTTGAATAATATGAATGAGGTTGTGAGGTTACCTAGGCTTTCTTCACTACAAACCACACCACAGACTCTCATCATTACAACACATCAGTGGATTGACCACATTGTGTTCTGCGTTAACTGGAGGCGGCATACAATGCATGGCTGTCAATTGTATCACATTGCTTTGATTGACCCTCACTGTCCACCGCTATGATTGTGCTTACTTTATCGAGCCGTGTACCACAGAGGAGAGTCTGCAAGTAAGAGGCGGCACATTCCTGGACTACATTAACCTAAAAGGAATAATTTAAAGTGGGTTGGAAGTACAACTAAGACAACATTTACAGAGAAGCGGCACTTCACAGATAAAGTGGTGAGGAGAGATTGGCTTGTTTATGACCGCAAAACCAGCACAATGAGCTGCAGCCTTTGGCGTAGGTACTTGACAAATATGACCTGCTTGTTTGTTTGTGTAAATATTTTATCCTGTGCAGTTTTATGGCCAGTAGAAAAAATAGTTGTCCGCTATATTTTTTTAGTTTACCAGTCATTGACAGATGGACCAAAACATGTATTTTGGTCTACAACAGGTCTGCTACCGGGTGCTGATGCAGCTGTGTGGACAGTATGGCCAACCCGTCCTGGCTGTCAGGGTCCTCTTTGAGATGAAGAAGGCCGGAGTCCACCCCAATGCCATCACCTACGGCTACTACAACAAGGTACAGTATATGCTTCTATTAATCATAACAAAGCCAGAAATGGTCCTGAATGCTTGATGTTTTGAAAGTGATGTTATCTAAATCTGCCAGTAAAAGCAGCTTATTTTCAAAAAAAGTGGCCTTGGATTTAACGGGCGAAACTCACCAATACTTACCCAGTGCAGTGTCTCACATAGGCGCAAATATAAATATATTAGCACTGGGACTCCCAAGTGCTGTACTGTCGTCCTGGGTGTGGTGTCCAGATGTGTTCCGAATATTCTGCGGATTATGTGCAACAAAAGTTTGACTAACTTGGGAACACACCCAGGAACCCTGTCCAGTGGGATACCTAGTCCCTTTTCCATCAGCTGTGATGGATGAAGATGCAGACTTAGTCGGAGCAATAAAACACAATGTGCATGAAGAGTGAATAAGGTGAATTAGCTACTGTACACATTGTATTATTATGACAGGCTATACATGGAAAAAAAATAAGGAGTACATCAGAACTTATGTCTTAGTAGATTTCATATCAGATGTTATAAAAATAAGTCAAAGATTGATTAAGTCCATATTAAAGTGTAGAGAAATACAAATTACTTTTGGGATATTTTAAATAAGTATTGTTGTTATAAAGGACATGACATAACTGTCAAGGAAATCATAACCGTCAAGTAAAATGACCTCTAAAAACTGTGCAGTATCTCAAAAAGTGAAAGACCTCAGTAAAACGGCATTATATTTCATAAAGCAGACTGCAGCCAAGATGTCAATTGTTTATTCATGATTCACATCAGTCGCATAAATGATTGCATCTAAATTATTACACCGCTGTGCTCAGTTGCTCCATCACAATTTATTTCTCTCTGCTTGGCGCTTCATCATGGTAACGTCTCTGCAGACACTCGGCTCGCAGATGAAAAGAAACATCGGTGACGTTTGCAGTCCTCCCCCCACGGTTGTACACCGTCATGTGCGATCATTCCCAGGTGTCAGGAGGAAGAACCGTGGCTCTGCTATCATCGCAACCTGTCCCTGATCTAGCAATCTGGGTAGCAAAAAAAGTAAATTGGCTTATGTGGGAGCAGGCTGTCAGGAGATGAGGCCTCAGTAAAGGTTACCCCGTTGTGTTTTGAATTCCTCAGAAGATCTTATTTCATCTTAGAAATAAAAGGCTTGGAGATACAAGGTGGCAGACTCCTCTACAGACACAAACAGTGTCCACTGTAGCTGCTGCAGCAGACAGTTGCGAGTGTGTGTCCCCTCTGTCCACGTAAGAGAAGGTGGGAAGAGGTTTTCTTTGTGTATATTCACTTATCTATTCATTAAACCCAGATGGCCTTCAGTTGCACACAAAATGAGACTGGTTATTTTTGGTGTTATCTTTAAGATATAAAACACTAAATAAGTAAGGAAGAAACAGCTAAATCAGAAATAATCAGTAACTCAATTAAACCAAATTGTTAGAGTATAGAACATAAAAACTGTATTTAAGAAAGTGGTATTGAAATAACCTTGACGCTCCTCTGTAAAAGGATCTTTATGCCAAAGCCATCCCTGTTTTCTGTAGTGATCAGTGTCTGCAGTTTAAATATAACAGCGCTCCAGGTAAAGCACAGTGTGATTACAATATTCAATTTAAGTTCATTTCCAAAACAGTACTGTTAAGTCTCTTATTTGTCAGGGTAGCTCTCAGGCTTCCTCCATCAATGGTCATACAAATATGAAATAAAAAGAGAAAGCATACAATCTTAAACTTTGTTTTTTGTAGATGAAACAACATCAATTTTATTAGTTTTGCACAGAGCCAGGCTAGCTGTTTCCTGCTGTTTCCAGTCTTTATGCTAAGCTAAGCTAACCACCTGCTGGCTGTAGCATCATATTTAACAGACAGATGTGAAAGTGATCTTAACCTTCTTATCTAACTCTCAGCAAGAAAGTGAATCAGCACATTTTGTCATGAATACTTGTCATGAATACTTGTTTTTGACCTTTAATAGGAAAAACAAGTATTCACTGCATTTACAGTCCTCTCTCAAACTCTAAGATTGACTGTGGCCAGATCGCTGTGCTTTAGTTGTCTTAGCATTGCTATTAACACCTGCAGGAGAGCAGCCTCATTTCACCTGACCTAAATCCTGAGAGCCTTGGCACAGGAGCAGCCGGCATAATAAACCCAGTTCTGCTCAGTGGCATAGCAATCATGTTTTCTCTCAGGCGGCTTCTGAAGTGTATTTTAGGAGCAGACAGAGACTGTCGAACGTGACTTGGCCACCAACACCTGAAGTGCCTTTCCTTTTGCTTTTCTGATGTCGAAAGTGACTGTGGAGCAAACACTGCTGCTGTTAATGCCTTGAAAATGAAAAATGAATTCAAGATTATTTTTGAAAGGAACAGGGATTGGGTCAGTTTTAGTTCCCTCACTTGACAATGTTGAAAGTGAATGAATCAAGGTAGAGCTGCACTTCGCATGATATTCTCGCAGTATTCAGACCCTTCATGTTCAGTGATCTATTTAATAGATGAATATAAGAACATTTCATGGTGGAAGGTATTTGAAACAGAAAAAAAAAGATCCATATACTTAATAATTTGAATTAATAATGAATTACTCCCACACAGCTACAACAAAAATCTGATCAGAGACTTTTAAATAATTTTTTATATCTTGTTTCTACTTCTGATATTTCCCCTCCGCTCCACCTCTGCGGTCTCTCTCCTCCTCGTGTCCAGGCGGTGTTGGAGAGCACGTGGCCCTCCAGCACCAGAGGCGGTTACTTCCTGTGGATGAAGCTGAGAAATGTCGTCCTGGGCGTGGCACAGTTCAAACAGGTGCTACGGCGACACGCTCCCCTCACACAGAGCCCTCTGTCAGGTAACTGTAACGCTCAGCATGTCTGAGAAAAAGGAACCTTGTTGCTGTCTCACTAAACGGTTGTGCACAGACCTGCAGTGATCCTGAAAACTATCTAATATCCAAATAACCTGACTTTTTGCGTTATTTAATGCACACAGTTTAATTTTCTTTGTGGTCAGAACCAGCGTTAAAGAGAAATGTGACAGTTTGCTTTAGATGTTACAAACCTTTAGTAGAAACTGCATTCAGACCCAGAGCAATTCTGAACACACTGACAGATCAGAATCAGTTGGTAGTACAATAAAAGGACGGTAGAAATCATTTACACACTCAAAAAAAGTTTTGTGAAAAGTGATTTTACTTAATTGCGTTGATGTATGTGGTTTGTTCATTTCATTTTGCCTATCTATATGTGGACAAAGATATAAACAAATCCCAGTGCCTTAATTTAGTTTGTTTTTAGAACCTAAAAATAGCTGAATATTTCATTCCAGATTGTAGTTTGTTCTCAGTTTATTTATTCTTTCCAGCCAAACATGTGGACTACCTGCTATCAAATGCCAAGATTTGTCATTATAGCCATAATTACTTACAATTAGGTTTTCTTTTTTTCTTTTTTGTAGCTCAAAAAGGTTTGAACTCTGATAAAAACCTTGTAAATGAAGACAATTTTGAGTTTGAATGGTATCATTCAGTGTTGGCAATAACAATGGAAACACTTTAGAACTTTGCATTCATGGTGTAGGTCAAAACTTTAAATTTTAACTATAACAAACTTGTGAGTGAAAGATTCTGAGTAATGTTACAGATGAAAAAAATGTGTGTGATATAAACAAATCAGGCTAGTGCCATATAATCAAATTGGACGAAGATCCGAGACTTACAGAACAAATTAAAGATCCCGAACAGTACATGGTGATCCTATCTATTGTACATAAAATCACCATGTACAATACATGGTAACAACCCCCCCCCCCCCCCCCCCCCCCCCCCCCCCCCCCCCCCCACCCCCCCCTCCCCCTCCAACCTTACTAAAATTCTAATTTGGCAGTCGTAATAAAGGATTATTTCAACACGTGCGGTTTAACCCCCCTGCATGCCAGTAAACACCTGGACACTCCGGTGCATGCTAATCCCATGCATGCTAATCCCTGCTTTAAATGAAAAATCCTCCGTTGCCAGTCGTAAGCATTGTGTTCTTAAATGCTCCTCAGTTTGAGGGAGACAAAGGTTCCTGTGAAACACACTTCTACACAAACACACCACTAAGAGACAGAAGCCACTCTCTCACTCCGCTCCCCCACACATCATACATATTATGCTTTTATAGTGACACAAAAGGTGAACGTCTCTCACTTTACGTTTTCTTTCCTACATTTCCTAACACGATTCCTGAAAATAACCATGTCATTTGGTGTATTGTAGGGGAAGTAGATGTAATGCTCTGCATGAGTTATTTGAGTTTGTAAAATATTGACTTAAAAAACACTTTTTTAAACCCAAGTAAATATTCATGTATTATTTGTAACGTATTCTCCATATACTGTATATTAAATGATTACTATGCACTCTTGTAGACAAATTTCACATTTGGGCACGTTCATCTCACCTGCTGGACACCGACAAAAAGACTCTCTAGTTTATGGTCGGAGTTTGTTGCTGTGTAAAAATTGACTCCAGGTCTTTTTTTTCACTATACTTACAGTAGTTCCAGTTTACATTTAAATGTTTCTAAGAATATAGAGTTGTAAAAAAAGAAATAAATGTTAGGAAACAATAGGACCCGTAAATAAAGTAAATCATTTATCTGGTGAAATGTACAGTATATAAAACAGTATTTATATGAAAAATTAGGTATTTTGAAGACAATAATTAACATTATGTATGAAGTACTTTTAAGCTTTTAAACAATTATTTCTTTCATGATGGTTCAACTGGATTCATATCAAATTATAGAAGCGAGACGCATTTGTGTTTCTTCGTGACGTTAACAACCCCGTAAAAGACAGACTCAATGGGACAGTTCTTGTCATCTGCTTATCAACACCTAAAAACATATATTTAAGATGATTACAAAAACAAACCGTTGTGGAGCAAAAATGGCGCCTGGCTTCCTTTTTAACGGCTTGTTGTCTTTGGGCAGATGGCAGTGACCTGGACGCTCTGAGTCACGGCAGCCTGGATAGCTCTGCCGACACTAACCTGGCCGAGCAGGGCCCCTTCGCCAAAGTAGACCCCACTGACGATAGATCTAGCACAGGTACACTCAACAAGGCTGCTGCTTGACTCAGTCTTTCACATGCAGCCATCTTGTTCTACATCTTTTTCTTCTCTCGCAGTGACATTTTTTTTTTAATCCTCCTTCCTTCATTTGTCCCACTCACTGACCATCCTCCTTCCCTCTGCTGCCTGTTTTTCCACCTTCCTTCCGTCCCCGTTGTCCATCCATGTCTGTCCCGGGTTTTGCGGCTGTGGTTTCTGCTGTGCTCTGTCCCTTAACCCTGCCCTTCACTCTGGCCCCTGCCTGTGTTGCCCTTGCATGCAGTCGGCCGTGAGGGCGGCGGCGTGGGCGCCAGGGCCCCGGTGGCCCACTCACACTGGGGGGGCTCTGAGCTCAGAGAAGCCACCCTCCACCCAGGTAATCCTCTCTGTCGGTCTGCATGTCTGTCTCTTTGTCTCATCTCACCTGAGCTGCAACGTTTTTTCCAACGTCTTCTTCAGCCCATTCATTGTCACTCTTTTCACTCTTTTCTGCCTCTGTGGTGTCTCGCCTCCTCGTTTTGTCCTCCTTTGTGTCATCTCTCTATCCGCAACATCACAGTCTGCTGCTCCTCTCTTCCTCATCTCTCTTTTTTCTCCCAACTCCTCGCTATACCACGGAGTGATTTGTCATTGTCAATTATGGCGAGTAACTACCCAGAGGCCCATTCTTTTTGAAAAAGATATTTGAATCACGGCGATGGCACCTCGGCAGGAGACTTCGCCAGGAAGACTGAGAGGGAACCACTGCTCACAGCTCAGCAGGAGGGAAGGGCCGCAACATGCAGATCATTGATTATTACAGTCCTGAAATTAGTTTTGTCTCTCGCTATCAGTTGCGAGTCGCTCCATACTGTTTTAAAGCCAAGCTGTGCAGCCTCATGCTTTATTTAGAGATGAATGCTCATGGCAAAGATGAAAGAGGAGTCCAAATCATCAGACAGCTAGTTGCCTGGAGACACGGGAAAGTTTTAGAGACAGATGGAAGAGTTGGCCACAAATGACGGCAGGGTGTTTTTCTCCCAAGAACGTCAAGTCTTAACAGTTAAATTCATTAGCAGCAGTTAGTGTTCTTTACAGAACTGCAGATCTCTGCATGCCCTGAGGAGGAGTCTTTATATCCAGCAGAGCACAACGGCTTTTTCCTCTCCCTTCTCTGCAACGGGGATGTGCCTCCCAGAAAAGCGGAGATGTAAGGGAAGCTTTACTTTATATGCAAGAAAAAGTGGTATTGTATTCGAAATTTCCCTAACCTAACTGATATTGATTCAAATCATTTAAAATATAATCGACTTGGGACGTTGTGAATCAGTTCGGGAGATTAATGGCGATACCCAGCCCTATTTTCTCGATGTATGTTTTATTTACTTCTCCCTTCTTCACATTTCAAACATCCAAAAAGCTTTCCATTTTGGTTGTTTTCAGTAGCTACTGTGAAAACCAAGGGCCCTCAAACCTGAATCAGTAATAGGAGAGGCGTCACATACAGTGTTGTTAAATGTGCAGCTATTTTGAGAGAAGTTACCGTCTTGAAAATGCGTTGTGTTGCGTAATTCTGTGATCTTGTGGTTTAATATCAGAGACTGTTGTGTCCTTGGTACCTAATGTATGTGTCTTTCTCTCTGTTCTCAAGGGGATCAATCAGATTTGGGTTATAACTCGCTGTCCAAAGAGGAGGTTCGGCGAGGAGACCCCAATGCTCAGGACGCCGTCCCTGACAAAGATGACAAGAAGGAGAGCGACTGCAGCTCCTGTCAGTAGTCTGTCTGATCTCATATCAGCTGATATTTCTGTCTACTGTACATTTGGATGAAAAAATGATAAGCTGGTAGCCACACGGGATTCCCCCTTGCTCTGCCTTGATCGTTCTCCTCCAGAGATGATTCATTCTTTTTGTTTTGTTTTTTTCAACATCAAAGCATTGTAGTTGTGTGTTGTCTTTCAATGGATTTATTTTTAAAGAACAGTGGCGTGTTTCAAAAAAAAATAATTGTAATTTCTGTGTTTGCAGTGTCAGAGACAGAGAGTGCCAAGGGGAGTAAAGACTGCCTCCCTCAGCTGGACATGGAGCTCCATTCCTCCTTCCAACCCCGCGGTATTGTTCGCAGCAGCTATCCATATAACGATTCATCCTGTAAACCCAAGAGCTCCACCAGCGAAGGTGAAGAAGAGAACTTAAGTAGATTAAATAGTTTTGCAAAGTGGGTGGAATGCTGGTAACTGTTTCCCTCCCCAGTAAATCCCCCGTTCAAACTTTTCCTTAAATGATATCCTTAAATAATTTGCAGATACAGTAGATTTCTGTCATGGGCATCAGTTTTTAATTATTTCAATACCCATGAGCCTCAGCTGCTGTTGGAGAAGAAGCCAGAGGAAGGAATCAGATCTGTAGTATATTAAGAACACTTTGCTCTTTTTCAGAATTTGAAAAGTGGTAAGATTTCAACTGCTGAATTATCTTATCTCCGCAAAGCATAATCTTTGCAGCCTATGCAACCAAATTTTGAGCTCAGTGTTGTAAGTGTTTCTTACTGGATGTTACTTAGTCTTAGTTTACATAAGTACACAGATGTGTGCCTTTGATTTATCAGGAGAATGTCATGTCCATCCAAGCCTTGAAGTGCCCTCCAACAGTCAGTCACCTAACATTGTCTATGCAGAAAATGAACAGGACCTTTACTTCTGGAACCCCAAACAACTCCTCCATCTTTGTAACACTGTTGCTTACTCATGCCACTTCTTCCCCTCCCTGTCTCTCAGGGCACGTTGCAGGTCTCCTCTTCACTTCTTCCCTGGAGGAGATCGGTGAGGTCCATGCCAACAGTTTGCTCAGGAGACATAAGAGTGCTCTGGAGGAGGTGGTGGGCAGCGCCAGCAGCGGCTCAGCTCTGGACTGGCAGGGCGTGAGGGCCTGCCGGCTGAGCGGCGACACGGTGGGCAGCGGCAGCAGTGGCACCACTGTCCTTGGCCTGGGTATGAGCCGGGGCGAAACCGACCCAGATAAGATTGCGGGACACCTGGGCGCGGATGTCAAAATTCTCTCTTGTGCCAACTTCACTAAGAGTAGGAGGCCTCGTTCGCTGGCTCTGGGTGGGTTAGAGGGGGCAGGTGCTGCCAGATGTTGTGACCACAGGGAGGAGGAAGAGGAGATGGAGGGGCAGGACTCCAGTGATGAGGACAGAAGTAATACAGAAGCCATTTTTGATTTGGAGGACATAGATTTAGACAAGCCTGCCACAGGTGCTGGCTTCAGTTCCCACAAATCCAACAAATATAATAAGAAACCTGTCGAGCGCAGCGTCAGCTACAGTGGAATGAGCATGGTGAAGCGCACAGACATACAGACGGGCTACGACCCTCTATCCCTGCTGGCTGCAGAGTCACAGTCCGAGCAGCCGACTGAGGACCCAGACGGGGACGAGGACAGCACACCGAGCGCCCGTAGAGACCTGGCTAGAGAGATCGAGCTCTACATGAACCACATGGGCAGCCCGCTGAGCAGCCGTGCACCCAGTCTAGACCTGCAGGACCCGGCCAGCCCCCTCCTCTTCCTCCACCCCTCCTCACTCTCAGCCCCCCGCAGAGCCAGCTTGCCCTACAACTCCCCCTTCAGGACCACCGGAGTACCCCGCTCCCGCACGTTCCACCCGCCCTCTCCCTCCCAGCCCATCGCACGCCAGCGTCTATTGTCATCACCTTCCTGTCGCAGCTCAAGCACCACCCCCAGCGCCAGCCCTCGACCCAGCCCTTACAGGGAGAGGACAGACAGGATGAGCCTGGCGTCACCTTCGCCTTCCTCATCCTCTTTCGCTCTGGACACTCTCCTCACACCAACGCTTGATGTATTCAAGACCAGCATGTTCTCGGCTGGGAAGGGCGTGGCAGAGAAGGCAAGCCGCTGGTACTCCCGTCTCGCCACATACACCACGCCTACTAAGGTACGGAGTCTTGTTGTCAACCTTCACTTATTGTTGTGTGGAAATGATTGAAAATAGAGATTGCTTTTAAAAGGGATTAATTACCCAACGCTTGGTTTTAGTTTCTGTAGATATTTTGATATAATACAGAAAACGTACCAATGTAAACCAGTGGCTGCCTGGATTAGGAAAAAAATCAACATCCCAGGGTCAATGACCCTGTTTTTAGGCCCCAGTATTTTTTTCAGATCACTTAGATCGATTTGTTATGCAAGTCTGACATGTGGATCTTTTATTGTTGTTATCTTCTGTTTTTAGCGCACAAAGAGGTCGAAATAAACCTATAAGACACTGTTGGCACTGTATTTTAGCACTGTATCTGTTTCTGTGGCATTCAGTATTAAGCTCTCATATAAACAGCAGTCCAAGATGAGCCTAAAGTGGGAGTGCTGCTGCCATCTTGTGGCTTTTTGAGTGTCAGTGACACTGTTTTCCCTGTGGATGGTGTATAAAAGCCTCAATTGACCAACTATCTATGATAAACTGTCTGATAAACTAAAATTTAGTTTGGAGATGTGGCGACATGACTGTGTGACTTAATCTGCAGGACAGTTTGTTGGTTTTCTTTCTAGTGTTTGTATATAATACTTCTAGATTTGAATTTTTTCCCCTAAAATATATTAAGTATTTTATTTGTGCTTCATGTCACCTGCCCGGCTCTCCTCTGTTAATCCAGGACGGTCACAGTGACCGTGTGAGTGTGTCCTCCCTCGGTGTTGGAGATCCGGACCGCTCCTCCCTGCTGGATGAGGAGGACTGTGGGCAGTCAGAGGGCTCCGTGATCTCTCCACAGAGGAATGGCCCTGCAGGACCCCGCAGGAGCCCCAGACGCAGCCCCTCTGCAGGCTCCAGCCTTGGGAAGCCCACATCTCTGCCCCCTGGTAACAAAATGGCCACACATTCTTACATCACTGATAGAGCCGAAAGATCATTATATAGACAGCTTTTCTTGTTAGTTTCTAATATGATCAAATGCCAAAACAGTGGCAAACGATGGAGAAACGGGTCACTGAGCAAACCGCTCAGTGACCCGTTTCTCCAAATTAAATGATTATTTGAATGTTGTCCCTCTCGATTCGATATTCATTCTTTATCAACATATTTGCCTCATGCTTAATGTCAAACAATGAGTCACGTAGACAAAAAATGCAATACAGGTTAAATGAAACACTTAATATATAGGCAAAAAAGCACAACACATATTTCCCACTTTCCCCAGAACAATTTACAGTAGACACGTCAACAGAAGAAGTGGCATGAAAATGTTGGTTATGTTGTCACAGATGATGGCAAAATGTGAAATATACGTTGACTCGTTCTGTATCGTGACATATTCTGATCATCCTTCAAACTCCTGCAGGATGTGTCCTCTCGCCTCCCGGCTTCCCTCTGCCGGACAAGTCGGACCTCGGCTCTTCACGCTACACCAGCAACACCAGCATCTTCAACAACTACGCCATGGAGGTAAAACTACAAAGTAGAAGAGTAGAATTCAGCAGTTGGAACATAGTAGTTAAATACTGTTAAAGTCGGGAAAGCAGAAATAATGGTTTGGACAAAATATTTTAATGTACAAATATATTTTAACCAAATATCTTTATGGAAAGCTTGAATTAAAGTGTTTCCTGCATTTACTCTGGATTTTTGCAAAATATATAATATATAATATGTTGAGTTTTTTCACTGTGCTTGCAGCCAACTTTCAGAAAGTGAGCATTTTGCAACTAAGACTTTTCTCTGCACTTATTTGTCCCTGTGTGACTGCTGGCGGGAATGAACTCTTTGATGGTATTCACTTTGTGTTAATAGTTTTAATTTGTTATAACTTTCAGGAATGGTAAACTGCTTTGCAAGCTAATCATAAGGGTCCTGCTTCAGCAGACTATTTCATTACATTGGTATTCACTGACTACAGCAGTTTAAACCTACAGTATAATGAACCTGAGGGCATGCAGCAAGACGTATTTATCCAGTCTGGGACATACCATAGTACTAATAAAGTAAAAATAACTGTAACAGCTTTTAAAGTTGCTTTACAGGCAATACAAATAACTGAAAAGAGAAATCAGGCCAATTACCAAAGCTGGTCAGTCTCACACCATGTTGCCTGAGCTCTCACAGTTGCGCTGGGTAATGGTTGCTGATAGCCAGACTCTCATTGGCTAGCTGTTAGCCAATCAGAGTTGAATTTGAAGGAGAACTGGCACAAATCGAGCTCAATCTTCCTGCAGGCTTTCTATACCACGCTAGAATGGCTTGAAACAAGGTAACCAAGGTAACCAAGGCATTTTTTCCACAATCAATGTTACAGAGTCCATGGTAGAGCTTCAGACATTACCACAAAGTAATGAAATCCGTCTGTCCGTCTGTCTGTCTGTCTGTCTGTCTGTCTGTCTGTCTGTCTGTGCCTGTGTTTCCAGCTGCTGATCTCCAGCTGTTCTCGCTGTAAGACGTGCGACTGCCTCGTGTACGATGAGGAGATCATGGCTGGCTGGACAGCGGACGACTCCAACCTGAACACCACCTGCCCCTTCTGTGGAAACCCCTTCCTGCCCTTCCTCAATGTGGAGATCAGGGACATGCGAGGACCCGGCAGGTAGGTCATTTCATTTTCATTTTTTCTATCCACAGATTTTTTTTTTTTAAATGTTGCTCAAACTAGATTGGTGCAAAACTGGCTTTTAACCAGTAAAAAGAACAAATACAGAAAATCTCTGAGATGATGGTTATTTTGTTTATATACCTCATAGTAAAAAGTTAACTGAGAAAATGAAAAGTTGAATGAGAAAGTAGGTTTTCCTGATTTGTAAAAATTAGGCTTTCAATCTCAGTAAGATGCATTTGTCTCCTTATTAATTTCTGAACCCTGCAGTTTGATAAACCAGTCATCTCATAAAATAAATTACCTGGCAGAAAATAAACTTACAGTACATCAAACTTGAATTTCCCTCTTCTCCTCTCCACAGGCTTTTCCTGAAAGGCAGCCCGTCGGTGGACGAGGCGATGACCTCATCATACTCTGCCTCCACAGGTTTGGACACGGGGACGTCCACCCTGTCCACCCCCTGTCCTACAACAGCTGTCTTCCCTCCCTCCCCTGGGATTGCTGTCCAGGAGTGCTCGGGGAGTGAATGGTACTCACTGTTACTCAATGCCTTCTTTTAATTCTTTTAAATTTTTAAATTTTTTTAATGCTGTTCTTTAAATGTTCTTCTTTTGGTTTATACAATAAATAATCTTTAGTTAAATGAGGCAAAGAGGGCGATACAGTCAGCGCAAATATTAGCAGATTTTCCGCATAGTAAAATTTTATTTTTTTTGTTTAATTGTTTTTTTTTATAAAACTCAAACCGATAAATTCAGCAGATTTTCATTCTGGATCACCACTGAAAACTGTATCAGAAATCTGCAGATTCCGTTTGGGTCCGTTTATTAGAGATAAACCATATTGAAATGCTATAAGACGAGCAAGATTGTTAATCGACTGAAACTGGAACAGTATCTTTTCCAAGCTCATTTTCTATTCAGTTTCCAGTTAGTCTGATTTCACAATGCTGTTGGAGTAGGGGCCTATTGGAGCTGCATCCACATGCTCCCCCATCTGCATGGGATGTGAGATGATCTGCAGCACCTGGTCCTTACAAAACTCTGTTTGTTCTCTCTGCAAAGAGTCGTAAAGACTGCAGAGAGGATTATTAGAACACAACTTCCCTCCATGGACACAATCTACACAAAGCGCTGCCAGAAAAGAGCAGAGAGAATTATTA
>NC_045733.1:29820661-29861418 GCF_008692095.1 Etheostoma spectabile | reverse complement strand
CAGCTCACCCCCTGCTCGTACACAAAAACTGTACATATAATCTTAGGCACAAGCGAGCAGACAGCATCATCACAAAGACAACATGATTTTATAAGAGCTTCTTTCCAGCTGCCGGAGACTTTTGGCCAAAACAAAATGAAATATTTGCTGTGTGTAACGTAACATACTGTGCAATACAACTGTGCATCTTATTTTTTACTATTTTAATAATAACCGTGCACTTTAATATCTATATAAGGGGTGTCTTTGGGGCCAAGGGCAATATGCATTTATATTTTTTGCAATTTAGGAATGCAATTTATTTATTTTATTGGTACTTTTTACTAGTTTTGTGAAATTTATTTATTATAATGTAAATGCTTTGTGTGTCTTTTTAAACTCAACTTGACTCTGAGTAACTACTGCACAAGAGTTCCTATGTGTGAAAACACAAATGGCAAATAAAGTTCTTGATTTGTGTGTGTGTGTGTGTGTGTGTGTGTGTGTGTGTGTGTGTGACAGAGAGACTACATGTTTGTATAAAAACCATCACAAGGTTATAAAATGTGTGCAATGGGGATGAAGTTCATGATACCCTGATGCCAGGACATTTGGCAGCAGAATAATATGATAATGTGATGTACTGTATTTAGTTTGTGTTTTTGCTGAATATTATTGTGATTTAAACATCTGGAATCTGTTTTGTCGGCGATATGTGTTCTTTGTGTAAAGTAAAACTAAACCACACCTTGATTCACTGTTTTGCAGACTAAAAATACCCTTAACTTAATAAATAATGAATAATTGTGTGTTTTTTTTTTTTTTAAATGTTGCGGCTGTGAGTGGTGTGTTTGTGTTACAAGCTGACTGTCCTCGCTGCGTCTTCACAGGGCTCGATCAACCAGAGCTCAAGGCATCAACATCCCCTCGGAGCGCAGGAAGGGGGCGCTGTCCCCCGGAGCGCCCATGGCCCGCAGCGTCAGCGCCTTTGGTCCTCTGGACGAAGCATCCCAACTCAACCGCTGTGTGCCGACATCAGGCAGCCTGCCCAGCCGTCTCAATGAGACCACGGTACGTCTCAACACATATATCCCAGATGTTACCCCTATGTTTCAACCGCCGCGTCTGCGTTGTGGATGCACCGCGCCGCCCCCCGAGCAATCACAGCCATCAAGTCAATGCGTGATATTCCACCAGCCGCGTCCCGGTGCTTCCAAGAAGCGTTTGTGAAGCGTCTCTTTGCTCCTCTGAATATACGCGGCAGGTGTATTCAGCGAGAGCATTCAGTCCATTTACCAAAAGACCTCCTCAATATTAGTATTTATCTCCTCTACACTAGGGGCGACAAGAGATCCATCCTGGAGGTGGAAAAAGACAATAGACATCACAAATCCTTTTTATAAGGACAACACTACCAGAAAGGAGAAGGCATAGAGTTCAACTGCAGGAGTGCTTGGAGTGGAAGGAAGATACTAGATTAGTAAACATGTGGTTGTTCCTTCAAGTATTTGTAGAGATATTAAAATGTGCGCGTCGAGCAGGCAAGACGCTCCGCTTCTGAGACGCTCCCGGTGTGGTACGGCGCGTGGTGTAGGACTACACCACCTAAACAGCAGTTTTAACCAGCTGCTTTTCAAGCACTTTTTAACCAGCATCTGGTCAGCGTATTTCAATCATTCAATACTAGTTTGACTTTTTTTTATAGTGACAAACTTTATGTTAAAGCCTAAGAAAAGGTTCAGGTTTGTCAGCAGATTCTTAAGATAAAGTGCAAAACTAGCCGTAAAATCTGCTGTACAATAAAACGCCAGTTGTCAGATTGTTTTGGTAAGCAGATGTACATAAATGCAAACTAAACCAGAAGAAGAAGTCAAAGACCCGTGTGGACTTTGAAATGAATGCAGAGACAATTAAAGGTTCAGCTCCGAAAAGAATCTACATGTCACAACAATCTAACTGGATGTTCTCTTCGTGTTTGCAACATTTAAAGATGCAACAATCAATAGTTGTATGTTAATAATGGATCAAATGATTGTGTAATGTAAAAGGTGTGGCTCATAGTAACAAACCTACAGAGTATTATTACCAGGCCCTGCAGTTCCCCTTGGCTTAAAGACATGACTTTCGCAGTACTTGCATCATCAGTGTCTATGGAGTACATAATCAATTTATAATGACATTATTATAATAACAAATGTAAAAAAAAACAGTTTTAAAAGAAAAACCTAACCATTAAAAGCAGAATTAATGCTTTGACGGTGTCAGATTGTAGAAGATGTGAAGATGAGAACTGGAACTTGTTTTTAGTCTCCTTGAAAATCTTGGTAGTGTTTGTTTTGGTAGTTTACTGGGATTTGTTGTACAATATTAGGTTGTCCAGGCGCCAGGCTTAGATCAGGTTTTATTATTTAAGCCCAACTTGACTTCCTCATTCCTCATTTTTATTCACAGCCTGTGGTCTAGACAACCTCCCAGACACTTTGTGTCGCTCATCAGCAGACCATTCACAAATAAACCTCACCTCTTTCCTTTTTGTCCCACCCAGGAGCCGCTGAGCATGGATTGGCGGCTCCACAACCCTGAGCCGGTGACGGTTCCCTACCTGAGCCCGCTGGTGCTGTGGAAGGAGCTGGAGAGTCTGCTGGAGAACGAGGGCGACCCGGTGATCACAGAGGCCGACATGGTGGACCATCATCCCATCATCTACTGGAACCTGGTCTGGTACTTCAGACGGCTGGACCTGCCCAGCAACCTGCCCGGTCTCATGCTCACATCTGACCACTGCAACAGAGATTCCCAGGTCAGGCACGCACACACACGCACACACACACACACACACACACACACACACACACACACACACACACAACACACACAAGCACACACACACACACACATGCACGCATGCATGCTGGCAAAAACAAATATAAACTGGAAGCCACACTTTGATATACTGTATATGGATTTAACTAACTATGTTTTTTTAAGTTTCATTGTTTTTTTACAGATTCTTATGGAAAAACAGATACATTTTTTTTAAGGGATTGGTTTAAACTTTTGTCGTGGAAGTAGAGAGAAATTTTAGGCAAGTGTCAAATAAAAGTTAAATTGTATTAGAGTGCCAATAATATTATATATATTATTACATATATTATATTTTTAGCAATTTCCCCTTTTTTTATTATTATTCTTATTATTCCTATTATTATTTTACGATATACAAAAAAAATAAGCCTATATATGGTAAAAATGGTAGTGCCTTATGTGAATCAGAAGAGCATAGGGAGACACAGATACCGATATTTTGTCTGTAAATGACTCTCTCTCTCTCTCTCTCTCTCTCTCTCTCTCTCTCTCTCTCTCATCAGGTCCCTCGTCCCTGGATGTCGGAGGACAGTAAACACGTGTTGATCCAGATCCTGTGGGACAACCTCAAGCTGCACCAGGACTCAATCCAGCCTCTCTACATCCTGTGGAACACATACAGTGAGTCCCACTGCTCTCACTCTCTCTGTCTGTCTGCAGTTTGCAATTCATCAGGCACTCGTGTATTTAACACTCACATGAGAACTGACTGCTGCTCAAACTGGTTTTTAAAACGTTTTCTTTGGAACAGTGGAGCTAAACTTCAAAGTATCCTCAAAGCAACAAGAAAGCAACCGAAAACTTTTGATAAAATACAAAAAGAAGCTGTTTCAATTCCAGCAGAGTGAACGGGATATTTGTTTAGCTTTAACAGCAGGCGTAGACTGAGATTAAGAAACAATTTACATATAGATATGTTGTGTTTTGTGTACCTCAGGGAGCTGGAGCTTCTCCCACCATGCTCTGAACCAAAGGCATTTGCTTTGTTTTTCTGTTTGTCCTCAAATTTTAGCTAATCTAATCTCTAATCTTAGTTTACTTTTAAAGAAAATGAAGAAAAACAACAACCTTTAACCAATTAGTTGTGTGACTGCAGTGTTTTGTATTTTGTGTTATGTAAGTACTACAAGTTGTTATAAGATCCGTTGTTTGCATGTATATGCGTGTTGTTTTTGGAGGGGGGGGTTGACATGCCAAAACATTTCCTATATACAGGAGTCGTGGTTTAACTTCTGGAAGCGCTGGTCTACATAGTGTGGCAGTGTGTTTACAGCCATCTTTTTTTTTGTTGCACATTTTTAATTTGCACCAAATTTTTTTGGGGAATATCACAAAAACTTTTGGCTGAGGAGGAAAAAGTTGGTTTATTGCTAAAAGCAAAATGCGACAAGGTGCAACAGAAACAGACTTTAAACATGGCTGACAGTATATCAACGTCAACTGAAGAGATGAAAATGGCGGCAGAGGAAAACATCAGGTCTGTGTGAAGCGACGAGGAGACGGTATCCTTCTTTAAAAAAATACATATTCCCCTCATGTTTTCCACATTGTTTTAGTCCGTTGGAGTTTTGATTGGCACGCTCTTAAGTACAGCATCTCTTTCGAACCATCTTCTTCTGAAATGGTTAAATGGCGCCCAACTGGAGAATTAGCTCCACCAGCTGTTTATCGGGATGTGTCAAACTCCTGGGATTTGCATAACAGTAGTAAATCGAAACGTGCTCAGATTTGCATTTTGTCTTGCCAAACTTCTGGAAATTTGTTTAAAGTTTGTTTTAAATTTGGTTCGAAACTTAACTAGTGAAAACCAATACTTTTCACAGGGAAATTGCCCCTTTAAGCAATTTTCTCCCTAGACCTTCAACCAAACTTTAAATCATTTTACAGTAGGTAGGAAAGGAAAGTGTTGCGTTTCCATCCACATTTTTGTCCCTTTTTTTAGACTGTTGATGCTTTTTTCCACTACCACCAGTACTGTATACGTGTGTTCACACCACTAACACCAACTTATTACCACTAGTGTTACATCTTTTTGGAGTGGTCAATAGACTTAGGCTTCTCTTTATTAATCCTTTTGGGATGACTCCCGCAAGGAAATTGAATTTGAAATATACCTCGTTTATAGGAAATCGTACCAAATGTTTGAGTCAAAAACGCAAATTTTAGAGGAATGTACTGTATATGTTGATGGATATTGAAAGACTTGTGTATGTGACAGTTTAGTCAGAATACTGTTTAGAAACTGTTAAAAGTAGTGATTATTAATTTTACTTACGAAGAGCGTTGTAGGGAACCATCCATGTTATTTGGGGGTAATTTGGTTCAAAGGAAACCAATATTTCTGACATAGACATTTCGATAACGGGTCAAATTTGACCCGAGGACAACAGGAGGGTTAAAAAAGAAACACTGGAAATTCTAAAACAGGCTAAAAGTCGTGAAAATGTTTTTATGCTGGGCTCAGGTGAAAGCATGTCTGGAAACAGGCTTAGTACATTAATCATGATGTATGTGAAGTAAGTGGCTGGAACGTCCACCGATGAAAAAGGTGGAACAGGAAAACATCAGATCTGCGTGGAGCGATGACGAGACTCTAACCTTCCTCACGTTAATACATGAAACAAACAGAAATACGATATTTCCATGATGGTTTTCCATAGTTTTAGCTCTGACTGGAGCTCTTTTAATCACATCATCTCGTTAGAATTCTCTCATGTGAACACATCTGTTGCTTAGCCCAGTTTTTAGTAATTGATTATTTAATGGAGAAGGAGGCGACGGGAGGCAGCTAGCTCCTCCTGGGAGTCGGCTAATCCTTGTGCTCTGTCTGCTCTCTTTCTTTCAGGGCTTAATTGTACTCTGTTGTTAGACAGTGAGTGTTCATCTCTGCTGCAGACTCCCACAGATGAGTCCTGTTGTTTGTGTCCTGTACTGTCCGAGGCCTGCTGCTGCTGTGTCTCCCTCTGTTATGTGCTCTTTGCCTGATGCATTGCAGTGTCGTCTGTGGAAAATCAGCCTCTACTTCTTCCATGGTTTCACAGTGTTTTTGGAATGAAAGTGTCTGTGCAGTGTGAAGATTTACGGAGGGATTCTTTTTGTTTTGTTTCGTGAAACTCTTGTTGGAAAAGTGTTTGTGTCAAATGCAACCCTGCTCTGTATTTGAATGTAGGTTTGCATCTCTGGTGAATGTGTTTTTCCCACTCGCTGACATCCAAATGTTTTAACTCCTAAAGATGGACATTGTTGTCGTACTTAAGGGGCTGGGTACTGAACACCAGCCTCACCCTGCTGGTTCTCATGAGTGCCTTTACTTTGTGTTTTAACGGGTTCATTTCCCCATTTATATTTCAGACAAGCTCATAAATCCATTTCTAAGAGAAATAGTATAACAACATTCTTAAAGGGACAGAGTGCAACAGGTGTCATGGAGAAGAAGAAATGTGCAAAATAATAAATTATGCTCTCAAATTAATAGAAATGACTCTTGAATCATAATTGCGTAGAAAGCTCTAAGAATTATTTTCTCCATTGCACTTGCTGGGTTCTGCATGACAGTTTTGACTCTAAATATTAAAATTAAGTATATAATAATAATAATAATCTGTGTGGTAAGTTTGGTTTTGCCATTTATTCTAAATTTAACAAAAAATGTGTAATTTAAAAAAAATGTTATTACAAATTTTAATTAGAACGTTAAAACGTGTTTTTTATTAAATATTTTTTATTATTGACATTGTTGGAAAAGAGGAAAAACAAGTTGTATAATAATGAAATATTTCAGACTTGTTTCTACAGTACATGCCGAGCTGTTATGTTAAGTGCTAACAACTTTTCTTCGGGGAATTGTTACTTTTACTAGATCTAACTCAGCATACAGTATATGACAAATGAAGTACTGCTTTATACCAGTACAGGTACCCAGCCCTGAGTATTTTTCATCTGAGGGAAAACCTGTCTCATGAGAACTAATCAGAGATCGGAGATAAAAACCATCTTCATTTTGCATTGTCGTTTCATGGCTCCAGCGCTTATGTGACGAGTCCAGTGCTGAACTAAACTACGTGCATGTGTTTCGGCAGACGTGGGTTACCCTCTGTCCCGGCCGGTCCCGGAGGAGGAGAAGCCGTTCAGCGATGAGTTGCTGCAGAGCGTGGTGAAGAGCATCCAGAGGAACGACGTCGGCCGGCCGATGGCTCAGCTGCTGCAGCTGCTGGCTCAGGCGCTCGGAGTCAAAAGGCAGAGGTCAGCACCGACACGTCAAATCTGGATCACTAATTTAACTTTAGAGCAGAGGTCTTCAACGGTTTTTTAAGCCAAGGACCCCTAAACTGAAAGAGACGGAGCAGTATAATATTAAGTTAAATATTAAAAACTATTAAACTGGGCCTCCAGCAACATCTAGGGCAATTTGGTTGGTGCCTAAAAAGTATTGAATTCGGCACCCAGTCCTAGTCATCACCTCAACATATGTAGAGATTCTTCCATGTGTAAACTAATATGTAAAGCTCATATAGTTCATATTGTGTGTACCTAAAGTCATATTCCTCCCAAAATCTGTCTTTGACTATCTCACATCCCTTCTAAAGTTGCTGTAAAAAGTTTTGTTTACTTCTTCACCAAGATTTTGTGGTGAAAAATCACTAAATACATTTACTAAGTACTGTACTTAAGTACAATTTTGAGATACTTTTCTTTTGAGTAATTCCATTTTATGTTACTATATACTTCTACTCTGCTACATCTCAAAAGGGAAATATTTAACTCCACTACATTTTTTTTTTTTTTTTTAATGTAGTTAGTTTAGATCATTACACCAACACTAGTTCTACAATTATTTTTTCAAATTCATGTTCAATTAACCTCATTTATGATTTAATAGTTTAGAGTTAAAAAGCAGACATTGTAAAATATTTTGACTGATATTTCAGATCGAAGGAAGAGTTTTGTCCAAGTTCAGTCAAGATACTGTTCAACCATTTAAACCGCTTTTCTCAACTGCTATAAAATTAAATAATCCTATAATTACTAAAAGTGTGGCACCATTGCCT
Source organism: Etheostoma spectabile (assembly GCF_008692095.1). NCBI lineage: Eukaryota > Metazoa > Chordata > Actinopteri > Perciformes > Percidae > Etheostoma > Etheostoma spectabile. Next base: position 29,853,526 of record NC_045733.1, on the reverse strand, counting down.
GGGAACACCCTGATGAACTTGATGGCGCTAGCACAGCGACGTTGAAGCAGATCTTCTCGGATTGGTGTTAGGTCGATCTAATGAGCCCAGAGGCATTTGAGCGGCTTGATCGAGTCTTCCCCCGACCCACTCAGTTCCAACTCAGCAGGGTCTGGTGTCCACCAGGCTTGGTACCAAACATGTTATTTTTGGGCAATTTGGTTGAAAGAAACCCAGAAACAGGTCAAATTTGACCCGAGGTCTAATAAATTATGATATATTGTTACAGCAGTATATAAAGTAGTTAAAATCAGCTCCATCTTTACATGCTGCTTCATTAAAGTGATGAACACAATGCATCAATAATTATGATCTCTATAATATTTGTATTTTGAAAATCTGCATAAAGAGTACTTTACATTTGATATTTAGTATACCAAGTCTATTTTGATGCTGATACATTATGTGATTTTCAGTCAAATTTGTAAATTTGAATCCACTCACAGTACAATAACAAACTTAGTGGCTTAAAAAGAGAGTCTGACGAGTTGAAACAGTCTAATCTTTGATGAAACTGATGTGATGATTGCTATGAAGGCAGTGTATCCACTGGAGTTTGCCCTGTAAATCAATCTTTATTATCGTTGTGTTCCACTTGTATTTTCCACAACATATGACTAAATACACTGCGTCACAGAAGTGTATGTTGTTAAACGAAATAAATTTGGACTTAACTTAAGTTACCTTATTATGTGGTTGTATTGAAAGAGTAAAACATGCATTTGTGTTTAGAAAAGGAAATGATGAGAATGATATGTTTGAAAGCAAAGTGATAACTCAAGCAACTCTCTCCTCCTCAGGAGTTTGTACAGAGACGTCCTCTTCCTCTCTCTGGTGGCTCTGGGAAAAGATAACATTGATATTGGTGAGTTTTATGACTAGTTTAAAGGACTACATGATGTCATAATGTCACATATTCCAGTTTTTAAAGACAGGATTATTTTAACAGTATTGTATCAGTGCCCGTGGTTTAATCTTTTGTTTAATACATACATATTAGTTGGGTTTTGGGATAAAATTTATATTTTTGAATGAAGTAAAAAAAAAAGTGAAGAATTTGGTTTAAACCTGCAATAATTGATTTTTTTTTGGCCACGAGGGGGCAGCATGAACAAGCTGACCCTAAGCAGAGCATGGGAGTGAAGTGGAAAGGTGAGAATTTCATGGTCCACGGCCAATCCACGCTCAACTCTGATTTTATCCCATTCTCCTCCAATTGCTCACCTTTCGCTCCAAAAAAAGAAAAAGAAAGCTGCGCTGTTTACATCAGATGAACTGCGCCCACCCTCCCTTATTGCTGGAGCTCCGCGAGCAAAACGTCAGCCGGATGACGGGCACTGGAGGCATGGAGAGGGAGGGCGGGTGCCGTTCATCTGCCTGTGCTGTGCTGCAGTAACACAGAGGCTCTGGCATGGTTTGAACTCATAGAACCTTCCTCCCCAGTGCTGTGGAGGAGGGTCTGGCTAGTCCACACAGCACTCTGGGATGGGAGGAAAGTGTGCTCTGGTTTTTTGGCATTTTGTTAACCAATCACAATCGTCATGGACTGTGCTTAGTGCCAGACAGAGCCACGGTGCCGCTGCAAAATCGCCTCTGGAAGGAACTTGTTTTGGTGGAACGTGTTATTTCAAAGGTTGTTTTAGTCGTGCAACAGAAAACTCAGATTGGACAGATAGTCTAGCTAGCTGTCTGGATTTATTTACCCTGCACAGATGAGCAGGTAACCATAGTCCTCAGCAATCCACTGGAGTTTAAAAAGCCAACACAAAGAAAGCGGAAGGTGACAGACAACGGACCAAAAAGACTGACATCTTGCAGAATTTCCGGCCGAAATGGAGCAATCCTGGAAGTGGAACGTCGTGGATATAGACTGGTAGTACACTTAAACCCTCCATAGAACTGAGGACAACTGCAGAACCAGTTGATATTCTCTGAGCGTGTTCATAGTCATTTGAGCTAATGACGATGGAAAAATATTTGTAAGAGCAGCTTTTAAAAGGATAGAAATGGTAGAGCTTGATTAAAAGACTTTTTTGTTTCATCTCTTCTTCCCTCAGACGCCTTCGATCGTGAGTACAAGTTGGCGTACGACCGCCTGGTGCCGAGTCTGGTGAAGCTGACTCATAACTGTGACCGTCCGCCCAGCACCGGGGTCATGGAGTGCCGCAGGACGTTTGGGGAGCCTTACCTGTGAAACTCTCGCCTTCACACAAACCAGGGTCAACCCCCCCCCCCACGTCATCGCTTTAAGACGAGCTCAGGAAACCTGTTGGAAGACTGTGAATGTTTTTGAGAAAACTCCGCAAGTGATCATGAACAGGTACAGTGGGCAGCGTTCAGCGTTATGTAGCCTGAAACCAATCAAAACCAGAGCCCTACAGACTCCATCTCAACTAACGGACGACGGAAACGCCACTCAAACCGTTCATAAGCACAACGTTTCCTTGGAAATCCTGTGGAAGTTATGCTGTACACACACAGCAGTAGAGGATCTTTTTTTTTTTAAATGCAACATTTATATTGTATAGTCAAACGGCAAATGAAGACTAATATTAGCAATATTTTAACCTGAAAACTCTATTTATAAAAGTGAGCTTTATTTATTGTAGTGTCTTCTTCATGTCGGCGTTAATTGTTTTAATCGTTGTCGCTGGGCGTTTGTCGTGTCGCGGTTTCAACCGGAGCGCCCGAAACACAATGTTGTAGTACGGATTTATTGTCCGTTGTAAATGATGACTAGGTTGTGTGTGCTTTATGAGTCGGCATCAAACGAAAAAAGGTTAACATCAGAGCTGTAATGATCAGTAGGCTATACCAAAAATGAAAAAAAATGAACTCAAGGTTGGACTGAAAGTGATTACATGCTTTATGAATTGACAAACTAATCATCAGATTGGCCAAATGTCATTAGTTGCAGCCCTAATTTAAATGTTGAAAACCACTTTTTAAAGCTGCCTTTAATCGTGAATGTTAGTGCAGAATCTAAAGATAAATGTCCGCTGTACTGCCAAAACCATTAACTAGGACGCTCTACATTTAATTCATTTTAACTTCCCAGTTTGGTTCCCAAACTGAATATTTTTAGTTTGTTTACAAAACTTGTTTTGGAACTTTAAAAAAAGAAGTGATCGTTCGTAGGATGGCGCAATATTTACGTCAAAGGAAGTAGCTGCGTTACTGTCGATCGTCTTCGTACTAAACGTGCCGACTCACTACAGTATGAACGGTTTGTCATAAACACACAAAACCAAGTAAGATGCCGGCCCAGTCACATTTCGGCACGTTGCCACTGCCCAAAAACACTTCAGTGTGATTTAGCGTTTTGGCGGCCATATTGGATGTTTCCAGTTTTTTTTTTTTACAAAAGCCTGTTGCATCTCTTAAAACAAAAACTCTGGTATATTGCAACTTTGGAGTTATAATTTTGTAATTCTTCATTTCTGTCAGTCTGACAGGATCTCCAGAGGATCTAAACCACTTTATTTGGAGGTAAAACAAAGTGAGCACACACCCAATTTGTTGGTAATATCCCAGAAAAAAAGCAGCTTTACCCAGGCTTTCTCTAATTATTTAGATATCTATTTCCATAACCAGCCTTTTTAAATGTTTATGCATGTACTACATGTTCGCCCCGTGACAGTATCTTGTTTGTGTGTTTCACATCAATTGATGAGTGTCGCACCTAAAGGTGGCTTCTGTGATTTCTCCATGGTGCGTTATTAAGATTTTATGTTTGTCATCTTTTTGTGTGGGGTATTGTTTTAAAATACCCAACACGGCAACATCTTGTTTCATGCACCAGCTTTATCTCCTCCATACCAAAAAGGGATTCTCATTTCAGCGCCCAAAGGAAATAACGACGATGCGGTAACAGAAAGTTGGGGAGCGATTATTTTCTAGTTAGCATTCGCCATTTCACCACATTAATGAATGAACTGAATTTTGTAGATCCCGCAGACTCTAGAGCCATTTCAGAAGAATTTCCAAGGTAAATATTTTCAAAACATGATGATACCATGCAGATAATTCCCTGTTCTCATGCACCACAAATGCAGAAGTGGCAACATTTAAACATCATCAGTGTTCAGACTTTTTTCCCCTCCAGACTGTTTCTCTGGAAAACAATGCATGACTGCAAACTAGAGGAGAGTTCATTTTCTGTGTTAAAATGCCCTCCGACGAAATCTATACTAAGTAAAGTTTATACCGTTTTAATTAACATGCACTAGTGTTTCTAAAAGTACAGGAAGTAAATCAGGACTTTAATGAAGAAAATGCAAAACAAAGGTACGCAGATCTGTAAATGTGTAACTTCATACTGGGAATGTTTGTATTTTTCTTCTGAATGCATACAAAATAATCTCAACTTCTGCATTTTTAAAGTTCAGATCTTATTTCCATTAAAATGATGGAAGGGAAATAGACATTTGTCGCGGGTTGTTAGCGCGTTGAAGAGATGCTGTCGGGGGAAATAGTACCAAATAAATTCTGGATAGAACTGGATTCAAGTTGAGAAGAAGAACTTGTCTGTCAGCGCACATTTCTTATCGTTTTCATGTGAATGTTAGTCAAAAGCGAAGACTGACGCAATGGTTAAAGGAGGACCTTCGAGTCTAAACTCAAGAAGGTCTCATGAATGTCAACCATGTGTTTAAAACTGGAAAAGTCAGCACGTTTCACTTTTCCCCTAAAAAGTGAACCAGGAGAGAAAAGCTGCCATTCATCTGTGGATTTTTGTTGTTAAAAAGTTATACAATCTGAATGATTTTGCAGAATCTGGGGCCATGTACATTTTACCTCGCCCCTTTGCAGAAGTCACATTTTATAACATGTGCAAAGGTCCTTTTTAGATGTGGTGAAGGTTCTGTACAGCGACCAGATCTACAGGACTGTTTAACTGTAAATAAAATCACTCACACGCATTATCTTTTTGTCTTCTCTCTTTTTAACTCTCCTGTTGTGGATGGTTCCATACAATGCTCTTCACAAGTAATATAAATGATCAGGTCACTACTTTCATTAAATTTGGTTGTTTCATTCAGTTGTATAGCATTTGAAAGAGAAAATGAAAAAGAAAAAAAAAAAACGGGAAAAAAGCGAGAAATGTGTCGGGAATAGCTTTAAAAATGTCAGAAAAAGTGGCTAGAATGACAAAAGTGTTGAAAATGACGACCGAAACGTCAAAAACAGTTTTCTTTTTAAATTTTTACGCAAAAAACATAAAGTCTCACGGTCGACCGGGAAGACAACACAAGGGTTAAAGTAGTAACTTTTGAGTTATGACTATGAGGAAAGCAATGTCGGTGGATCTAACTATTAAAATCATTGCCATGATGAAATTTCTACAAATATGTATGGTCCACAATTATCATGGTTCTGAGTCTGGAGCTATTGCCGGCGTTACCAGTTACCAGAGCGAATGGAGCGTGTAATCACGCGAACTGTATGCATGGTAACAGCAACATACCAAATGCTAACGTGGTAACGTTCTTTCTGTTAACATTAGCATGCTAAAGTGCCTAATACTAGATGCCACTTTCACTTGTTTCTCCGATAATACTTCACACACGACTCCAGTTCACTGTTAAAAAAATAATTTATTGCAGCATGGAATTTGAATTTGAAATGCTGATAGTTTTCCTATCAATAATACATGTTTGCATCCACTTTAATCCAACGAGAGCATTTAACAAGACCGTAACGTCTGACAATGTGACACCACTCACCGTTTTCTCACAGCTAACACACACAATCACAGTTTGTCTCCACCACAGTTATGTTGACAAAATGAAATATTTGTTCACACAAAAACCTTCTTTTCTACACTGAACAAACACGACTTTAAACACAGAACTGACTTCATGAGTTAATACTGAACATGCGAAACTGAAGTTGCGTCCAGCAGTTTTAAGTTGCTGCGCAGTAAATCTGAAACCTTCACTGCTGTAGTGTATTTAGTTAACGTGTTAAAGTCACCAACATTCAACATTCATCAACATCATGAAATATTAAAACGAAAACTCGACACTCGAAAACTCTTTTAAAACAGCCAGTGGTGATGTTCTGTGTTCGTTGCATTTCTGGTTCAGTTTGATTGTGTGCTTTTCTTATTTTTGTTGTAGCTAATTGTGCAGTCCCATCCAGATATTTCCAGCAGCTACAGAGGACTCTTACAGCAGAAAACATATCTAAAACCGTTTGGTAAAGTGTTCATATTATGCTTTTTGTTTTTTCCCCTTTCCTTTATTGTATTATATATCTTTTTGTGCATGTCAAAGTGAAAAAGCCCAAAGTCCCCCCCCAAAGGGACGTACCATCTCCAACAGAAAACACTGTTCACAACCTGCTCCAAACAGCTCTACTGTAGTCCAGCCTTTACTTCCGTGACAAACGTTCTAACGCTATAATTATATAATTATGTTATAATGCTCGCCTAGCTGCTACTATGGCAGAAAAGGTGAAAGAACTCATTTCTAAACCCAGGGAAAAGACAAATGCACTGCAAGCATTGTAATAAGTTTAAAGAGAAAGTACACACTAGCTTTTTATTATTAATCAGATCATTGTTGGCATATGATGTTAATACAGATTACACATTTACAACTTTTTCTGTTTGCAATTATCTTGAATGCGTGTGAAGCTCTGGGTCAGCCCTATTCTCTCTCCCCTCCATAGCTAACGGAACAGATTTGTAAAACAAAGCCAGAGTGCACTTGGAGTGAAAATGTGTGGGAGCTCTGAAACAATGAATGTGGGTGTTTTGATGGGGGGGGGTCATTATGCACCACAGTGAGCATGACCAGTATGAGTACAGTAAATGAGTCTGTGTTACCTACAGAAATCTTTACAGTTACCTGTTATTTCTGACATTTTGATAAACAAAAAGGTATTTTATGCTTGAGTAAATAAAGCCCCAATGAACAAAACTGGTTTATAAATAATATTTAAAGGAGTCCGGTACAGCTCGACTCTAGAGATAAAACTGACATTAGCGCTAACATTCAAGTTTATGTTCTGCTTGTTCAGCGCTTGTTTGGTAAGTTGCTGGTAAGGGGCGCCAATAATTTCTCTACGCATGAAAAACCCTGGATTTGTGTCACAATGCTAGTGTGTTGCAGCTTATTTTTTATTTTTTCCAGAGCAAAATGACTTACTGCGGTGACCGAGATTTGAGCCTGACTGCGAAACCTGATTACACCGTCTACACACTTTGCTTTTTCCATTAAGATTTACGCTGCGTTCCAGGCAACCCGTAACTCGTGTTTTCACAACCTTCTAAACAGTGAAAGTCTCCTGGAACGACAGTCAAACCCGTAGCTCACTACCTGTGAACTCCTAGCAGATCGTTAGTCACACGTCACACACCCATAAACAACAGTGGGGACCCCTGTTGATGCTGTACAGACTCCGGTGATTAAGGTGAGAAGTAGAAATAAATAGGCAACGTAAAGTAATTCCGCACATTGTAATCAAAACAATACACGCACAATTGTGCCTACTACAGGTTATGCCTATTAAATGAAGCCCAAAATATGTCGCCAACTAGAAATTGCTAGCATTAGCTAGCGCTAGCTAGAAGGGTTTGTTGTGACTTTGCCTGGAACGCTTGCAAGTCGTGAGTCGTAACCTGAAGTCGTAACTTTACGGGCTAAAACATGTGTCTGGAATGCAGCATAATTACCTATTACTCTCAAAGGGATTGCATAAATGCATTCTGGGAAATGTAGGAACCCAATTTCTGAAGTAGAGAAGGCAGAGGATAATTTTGCAAAACACGGTTGTGTTCGAAATCACTCCACTGGTTTTTTTTAGCGTACTGTATTGTGAATACATTTCACACAATTCAGACGCATAAAATGGCGGAAGGTACATTTTTTGGACACCGTTATCACAAAGTAGCTGCTGGAAAACGTTGAAGATCACAGACTAGTAATGTTAAACTATGTTGAGGGTGGATCTTTTTTTCCCTTTAAAAATCACTGCTCGTTTAGTGTTCCTTACTAGGGGTGACCCCGAATAGTCGTACATTCGATGCGTCGATCTAAGGAGCGGGATTCAACTGCCAGTCTCAGTCAAATCTTTGCCGAGGCGGAGAGCCCAGTCCCGAGCAAAGATTCGCTACGAGACGAGCTGAAATCTGCAGCTACTTGCAACGCGCCGGTCTGCAGCGTCCTGAAAGCTGCCAGTTCCCACCAACGCAACGAGACGGTGTATCATCTTCATAGCAACGGCTCTTTGTACTTCCGTTCCTAACTTCCAACTTTCTGGCTTTTTTTTATAGCTGGATATCATCTGTTGCGTCTAAATATGAATGTGGATAGTGATAGAGAGATATTTGCTGCTACTTCTTTTCTAGTTGAGCTGAAACTGCGAAAATGATCGGCGATATGCAAGACTTAACTATTCTGATCTATGAAAATTCTTAGTCGGGGACACCCCTAGCGTGCTCCAGGTCAGCCTTTGGACTCCAGGCTCGGTTCTTCTAACGCGTCCTGCAGACAGGATTGGTCCCGTCCGAGCGTACGCGTGCTGCGAGGCCCCGCGGCTCAGATGGAAACGGGGCAGGTGAGGACGCGATCCTCCAGCAGCACGCTGAGCACGAGGAACACAAAGTACAGTACGAACATGGTGAAGCCCAACATTCGGCTCATCTTCCAGCGGCACACGGCGATGGAGATGATGACGAAGAGGAGCATGAGGAAGAGCAGCACAATGGCGCAGAACAGCCCGTTAGAGCTGACCGTAACCGGCTCGCCGTTGTGTAAGGACGTGTATATGAGCCACGGGACCGGCAGGCTGAAACCAGAGAGAGTTCACAGGTCACACACTTTATCTGATCAGTCAACATCAAAGAGGAACACTTTAATATATAAATTGCTAATAAATGCTAAATTGATTGTTATTTTAAACATAAGTTAATAGGTATTATTAATCCTGCTAGAACGTATGGTATTTAAACAGTTTGTTGACCAGTTCATAACATTTAGTACATTATATTAATATTGTTAATGATTAAGAACTTGTTTATAAACCGTAAATAAACATTTTGTATGACTATTATGAAGTTGCATCTGATGTTAATAACACCTTGTTAATATTTAAGGCTTTGTAAAGCATCTAGAAACATTAAGATATTATCATCGCACAAATAATCAGATGGTCATTGTTAAAAAATATTTAATGAGGCCAAATGTTACTTGATGCTTTATAAACCTTATTGTTAACTAATTATTATAAACATTAGTTGCAACTTTAACTTAGCCATCCAAATGTGTTTAGATGGTTTACAAAACAAATATTAACCAGTGACAAAGTATTAACTATATCAATTTATAATCTTATAATACACTAAACTAATGATCCGATAACAAAAATTGTAACATTACTAATAACTAGTGAACATTATACTTCATCATTTCATTGTTTAACATAAACTAAAGTCTAATTAACTATCAATTGGCCATTTATTAATGATGTATAATTATAAGTGTGAGAGAGAGAGAGATGTGTTGCAGTCACTCACCCTATAGTGATGTCGAAGATGTTGCTGCCCACCGAGCTGGACACGGCCATGTCCCCCAGACCTTTCCGGGCCACGATCACGCTGGTAATCAGGTCAGGGATGGACGTCCCGGCCGCCAGGATGGTCAGGCCCATGATTTCCTCTGAGATGCCAATAGTCTCCCCCACCTTTCCACAAGAAAGATTTAAAACAGGTGTTTGTGCCCCCTTCAGAAAAGCATCTAAACTCTTAGCCTTTGTTTTTTATTTTTATTATATTGGTTATTTATTTAGAATATTATTGAATTAATGAAAATCAATAGTTTTTTCGTTCTGCCAAATGACCAGCAGAGACTCCAGAAAGTCCTCCGTAAAACCACAACGTGTCATTTTCACACTTCCGTTCCATTTTCAATTCCATTCAATTGTATTTATAGTATCAAATCATAACAAGAGTTATCAAGACAATTTTAAGACATTTTACAGATAGAGTAGGTCTAGACCACTCTATAATTCACAAATACCCAACTATTCTGGGCCGGCCTCTAGCTCACCCAGTAAGCGCGTTTGCTATGTAAGCTGAGTCCTGCAGCAGCCTGGGTTCGAATCAGACCTGCTGCCATTTGTTGCGTGTCATCCCCCATTTCTCTCCCCTTTGCATGTATATCCACTGTCCATATAATAAAAGGGAAAAGCCCCAAAAAAACTCTTTAAAAAAAAGACTCAACTATTCCAGTAATTCCCATAAGAGCAAGCATTTAGTGTGACAGTGGCGAAGAAAAACTCCCTTTTAGACCCAGGCTCTTGGTAGGCGGTGTCTGACGGTGCCGGTTGGGGGTGTGATGAACAGTGGCAATTAAAGTCCCAATAAAGATAATGGAACTATGGCATGAAATAGTAATTTTTAGTGGTTCATGGCATAGCAGGGCACCGCAGAACGTAGCTGGACGTAGCATGGCATAGCAGGGTGTAGCAGGACGTAGCAGGGGGTAAGCAAACAAGCAAGACATAACCTGTTAATTAATGAGCTTTACAGGTGCTGGTAGGTGGATTCTGCAACCTTTAGACAGAGCTAGGCTAGCCGTTCCCCAGATTCCAGTCTCTGTCTTTGGCTTACTAAGCTAAGCTGACTGGTTGCAACTTCATATTTACTGTACAGACATAAGAGTGATATTGATATTGTCATCTCTCTTTTGGCAAGAAAGTAAATAAATGAATTTCCTAAAACCTTTCCTTCAATTGTTGGAATTGTACTTGACCAGTTGGGTTCTAAAAAAAGGTTTATGATCATGTGACTGACTAAAACACACCTAAAATCCATCAAAAGGAAGCACCGTAACACTTTAAGCCCTACCTGCTGGCTTTACAATACTACTGAAAAGTAGCACTCATATCACAGAGACGTGGAAAGACATGAGACATTTTCCACACTCGGTACCAAACACAAATGTCGCAGTGGTTTTTAAATTCCTTAAAACATGATTAAGTGTCAACCAACCTGATGAGCCCACCACACCATCAGGTAGGAGAACACTCCGATCCACAGGATGGAGCCGATAAAGGAGATGACAAAATACCGTCGGGACGCCTGCAAAAGACAAAACAAGTTCAGAGAATCTGCCGCAGAACATTATGACCTGGGATGTAAACATCTGGAAACATGTTAGACAGATTTATATGCATGACAACCTTGGTTTATTTCCCAAAACTGAAAGCTTATACCTTTCGTTTTCTTAAAGTTCTTTTGGTGCATCAACCCCTTCACGAACAACAACTTCAGAGACATAAAGACATACACAAAGGATGCACTGAGCCAAAATATAAAAATCTTTTGTTTTTTTCAGCATCTGCAGTACTGAACACCATTTGGCAAGTATCAAAACATGTCTGCCAATAAATGAGTGTGTTAGTGTCAGAGTATGTTTATTTGGTATGCTAATAGGGCAGAGAGGACAATACATACACACACACACACCTGGACTCACATAAATGCCTGGACACTAACACTTGACTCGACACTGACACTTTATGATAATTTACGGTAAATGTCTTTTTTTGTCAGGTTTTTATAGTTCAGTGTGCCGATGTGCTTCAATAGCAGCAATCTGCACAATGACTATTATTGCCCATACTTATTATTATTATTCCGCCAGATTTTTGTCCCACTACTAGTCCCGAAGCGTTGTCAACACACGCACACAAAATACATCGAAACGTGTGTAATGATCGGGAATGGTGTGCTATGACTTTTCAACGAGATTTGCCGCGCGTTTTTTACGAAATCTGCAAAAAACTGTGAAAAAAATTATCATAGACTTGAATGGGAAATGTTTGGGAAATGTTTGGGAAATCGCTCAACATGCCACCTCTTTAACGTAGAAACATAATTAAAAGTTTAAACCGAAGACAAGACTTTGGCGTTTATTGGGCTCAATGGGCATTCAGATGTCAAGCACGGATTCTCCAAAATTCATATCATAGCTGGTTTAAGTACTTTGTCGCAGAGCAATCTCAGTTTGTTAATGTTAACAATAAATCCTACTGGTACATTAAATTTAGCCATGGTGTGCCACAAGGCTCAGTGCTTGGACCAATTCCTTTCTCCTTATATATACTTCCTTTAGGCAATATATTATTAGGAAGTACTTAATTAACTTTCACTGTTATGCGGATGACACCCAATTATACTTATCAATCCAGCCAGACAAAACAGGTCAGTGAGCTAAACTTCAAGCATTTATTAAAGTTATAAAATCATGGATGACCTACAATTTTCTGATGTTAAACTCAAACAAAACTGAAGTTATTGTTCTTGGCCCTAAACACCTCCAAACATCATTATCCAAAGATTTACAGTAGCTATTCTGGATGGTATTGCCCTGGCCTAGCACTACTGTCAGAAATCTAGGAGTTATTTTTGATCAGGATATATCCTTTAACGCCTATCTAAAACAAACCTCAAGAACAGCCTTTTTCATCTCTGTAACATTGCCAAAATTAGGAACATCCTGTCTCAAAACGATGCTGCAAAACTAGTCCATGCATTTGTTACTTCCAGGCTGGACTACTGTAATTCTTCATTATCAGGATGCTCAAATAAGTCCCTCAAGACTCTCCAGCTGATCCCGAATGCTGCAGCACGTGTTCTGACAAGAACTAAGAAAAGAGATCATATTTATCCTGTATTAGCTTCTCTGCATTGTGCCAGTGCCAGAAATACTAACCTAGTTCTGGGGCGTTTACTTGCAGCTGTCACCGTGGTCCTTCTGCACTCCCTGCTATGCAGTGACCTGTCACTCCTTGCTGCATCCTGTTGCACCCTGTGGGGCTCTGCTGTGCCATGAACTACTACAACTACTATTTATAGTCATTGTTCCATTATCTTAATTGTAAGTGTTATTGCCACTGCTCATCACACCCCAAACCGGCCCCGTCAGACACCGCCTACCAAGAGCCTGGGTCTGTCCCAGGTTTCTGCCTTAAAGGGAGTTTTTCCTTGCCACTGTCGCACTAATGCTTGCTCTTGGGTGGAATTACTGTAATAGTTGGATCTTTGTATATTAGAGTGTGGTCTAGACCTACTCTCTATTTGTAAAGTGTCTCAAGATAACTGACGTTATGATTTGATACTATAAATAAAATAAAATTGATTCAAATTGAATCAACACATCTACATGATACATGGTAATCACTGGACTAAAGCTGTCAGACAAATATAGTAAAAAGTACAATATTCGTCTCTGAGATGTAGTGGAGTAGAAGTATAAAGTTACAGAAAAATGGAAATAATTAACTAAAGTAAGTACTCTGGATGTGTCTGGTACTCACCGGGTTGCGGACGTCCGGCAGCGTGAGCCACAGCGGGAACACGATGGGCAGCAGGAGCAGATAAGTGGCCTGCTTGCGTCTGGTTTCGGGCCACTCTAAAGACAATGGTTCATTCTCCTCTTCTTCCTCTTTTTCCTCTTCCTCCTGGCTTTCATCGTCATCACCTTCACTCTCACCGGAGTCCCCGCTTTCCTCGCCGCTGCTCTCGTCTTCATCGCTGCCCTCCGAGCCCTCTGACCCCCCCGCTGCCGCCTGCAGGAGAGAGCCCACTGGTGAAACAAAGGCTGTTTGTTCTAACACAGTGGGTTCCCCCAAACCTTTCTGTCATGCCCAAACTTCACGTCCCCCAGATGCATGAACCGATTTCATTATTACGAACCGTAATACTGGGGAAACTGGTCACGTAAGGAAGGCTGAATTTCACTTGAAATTATATCAGAAACATGATCTGCATGTTTCCCCGTCTCTGCTGTCAAATTAAAAACAAAAGTTAAACTTATTAGAGGCTGACCTGCTACACCAGGGCCTCTCAAAGTCCGGACCAAGGTCAACATCAGGACCAAACGGCAAGACAGTTTGGTCCCCAAAACATTGAAAAAGGGGCTAAAAACATCAAAAGGCGACAAAACTACTACATGAAGCTAAGAATACTGATGTACTTGTACTGCATGAAGCTCAAAAAACGCACAGAATGTTTTTTTGATTATTGCCAATTGTTCCGGACCTTTTACCTAGAATAAAAACCATATAAAGAGCTTTGAGTGATGTGTTTGAGGACCGCTGTGCTACACTGACACTGAACTTATGTATATTCTGGATTCAACGTAAGCCGGTATTTAAAAAAAAATTAAAGGGGAGAATGACACGCAGCAAATGGCCGCAGGTCGGAGTCGAACCCAGGCCCGCTGCATCAAGCAGTAGACCGCTATATATGGGCGCCCACGCTACCAGCCTACCTACCTGGGCGCCTCCCTGAGACAAATCGGTCCATCCTGTACTCTACATTTTGTTTTACTTTTGGAATAACCTGAATCTTTATGTCCTCATTAATATCAGAGCACTCTTGCCCTTTTTCGTAGCAGGAAAAACACAGGTGGAACAAACAATTGCTCATTTTTAGAAAGTAGCTTATGCAATGCAGCAATTAATCTTTTTTTTTTATCAGGATCTTTGTTTGACAAGTCACGATGTCTGCTTGCAGTTGTGTAATGTAGAACATTCACTCAAGTATTATAATATATAGTTGCATACTTTTTTCTTTTAATACTTTTAAGTACTTTTCTTGATCATGCATTTTTAATGCAGATTTTTTTGGACTATTTTAACAGTGTTGTATGCGTACTTTTACTTCAGTAGACTATGTCAAACGTCCCCCACCACTGGCCTTTTCAACTTAGTTTCACTCCACATATCCATTACACAATTCTCAACATCAGGTCTGCAGCACTCAAGCCTGGTGTCAGATCCTCAAGACGTCAACACTTGATGGGCATTCATTTTTAATGAACATTTCTGATTTCAGTGACTCCTAACGGTTGCATTAAAAAGACACTGTCAGGATATAGTACAATTCTCCATATTTAGAACTTATTTCCATTATTGGTTTTTCCTTTACTCCTCATGGCCTACAAGCTGTGCAACATGAGGTTATTGTACATAATGTGCTATTTATATTAATAAATACTTAGAACATTTTGTTTATATAATGCAACCAGACACATTTGAAATTTCTCTGTGCTTGTGATTCCACTTAAAATGCAGTGGGGGGGGGGGTTGTAAGAGCACTTTAGTTGACCCTGTTCTGAGATGCTGATTAGCGAGCTGAACGTCTCGCCTTCAATTTCCCTCGAGAAAGGATTATCAGGTATCAGAGCGTGTGACTCGTGCAAAGGCACAAAAATGAGGGGTTAGTGAATTGGTGGGGGGGTGAAAGACGTTGAATTTCCCTTCTTGATGAAGATGTTTCTGCTTTCAAACATCACATCAGCAGCTGGTTTGTGTTTTCAACACGATATAGGGAAAAGAAAACTTAGTGAGTAGTAAATGTAAGTAAAAGGGTCATATGGTCAGAGATAAAAGGGCTTCTAAAAGTCATGACTCCAAAACTGGAGGATCAAAAGATAATTTAAAAAATGTATAGTGAATAAGTGCTTCCGTTTTCAATATTGCTGTCATCCGGTTGAGATCCTCCCTGCAGGGCCGGCCCCTGGCATAGGTAGTGTAGGCAAATGCTAGGGGCCCGGCAGTCCAAATGGTTAACCCTCATGTTGTCCTCGGGTCAAATTGACCCGTTTTCCTATATCAATGTTATTTTTAATTACCCAAAATAACATGATTGATTCCACATAACGCTCTTTGGCAAGTACAAATCTCTACTTTCATTAATGTTGGGAAGTCTTATTCAGTTTTATAGCATTTGGAAAACAAATTAAAGTGGTTTTGAAATAGTGAAAGTTGACATATTCCAGTCTGTGATTGTCCATCAATAATAAGTCTAAATAATTCCTTTAATTTTTGTCTAAATAATTTCTCAAACATTAGGTATAATTTCTTACAAATGAGGTTTATTGACCATAAATTCCAAAAATAACTGTAAAACTAAAGTTAATAAGTTAGTGTTACGTAGTGTTAAACGTCAAAAGTGTTGAAAAAAGGGACAAAAACGTAAGAAAAAGTTAAAAAGTGTCAACAAAAAAAAAACGCAAAAAAAAAAAAAACATCAGCGTTAACAAAGCGACAAAACTGTTTAAAAAAAGTAACAAAAACATTGAAAAAAGCAACAAAAATGTCAAAAAAACCCAAAACAAAAACAGCTAAACTCATGCCTGGAGCAGAATATTGGTTATGGCCGGCTCTGCCTCTGCGTACCTTTGACTCGTCTGGCTGGCCCGCCGTCTTCTCGCTCGTCTCTTCTGTCTTCTGAGGCCGGGAGGTGGACGGCTCGGCTCCAGCGGCCGCCGGCGCCCCGGCAACGCTGGCCGGCTCAGCTGGCTCGCAATCACCATCTGGACGAAGAGGAACAACTCGCAGAATGAACAAACAAATACAAGCAGCAGATACTGCATGGAGGACTCCAATTACTGTAAGTTATCAGTCGTCTCTTTTTCCATGTCTATGTCATTATACTGACTTGACTTGTCTTAATGTCAACTATGACAACAGGAAGATGTAGTTTAAATAGTTTGACTAAAGCTGCTTTACACTTAATTAGAACAGGAAAAAAAAACAATAATGTGCATTAGTCAGGAACCCTATTAATGGATAATAATAATGATAGGATAACACAAAAGTAAACACAACCCACTATTTCTAATTTTCTCTTTCCAACAGTTCTAAGGGTCTCTGTTTTTTGTAAGCGTTCCCAACACTTTCTTAAACTCCTGGATACCTTCTCCAGAATTAATCAATGCATCATCTTGTAAAGGTGTTGGTGCTTGTTTCATTTTTTTTTTTAGTCTTTAACAGGAAGTGTTTTTTATTATTCAACATTTTGAGACAATACAAATCATAATAGAGCTGAAAAATTATTATTCTGTGGTGTCCAGTAAGACGTGCCAGTGGGAGGGATTGGAGGTAAACATGCTTTATTAATGGAGAAGGGACACACACATACACACACACATACACACACACAGACAGACAGACAGACAGACACACACACACACACACACACACACACACACACACGTATGTTAATCCTCGGGCTGATTGATTCAGGCTCGTTGAGGCCTCTCCAGACTCCCTGCAGCCCCACTTTGCTCTGTACATCAGACTCTGAAGCACCTCATTACTCCAGACTGAGTCGCACAAACCCGCCCACCGACAGGCTCCGCTGAGGGTGGAGAACAACCTCCTTCAACCCCCAAACCATCTCCGATGAGCGACAACCAACCTCTCAGACATTACACAACATGCCTGTTTGTCTTCATTTGCCTTTTTTAAAATGAGAAAATCAATATAAATGTCATTTCTGTGGGTTTGGTACAACATTTTTAGTTTAATGCAAAGACTGGCGGCAGAGGGAAACTGCTAAGCTACCTTTGTCAAAAATGGAAAGAATTAAACTTTCAACAACTCCTAAAAATGTATTATGTTATTTGTGTTTAATGTGTTTAATTTATTATGTTATTTATTATTTATGTATTTGATCTTGAAATATATTTTAAGTAGATAATGTGGTTTTAGAGGCAGTAACATGGTTGGAACAATACTGGATTTGAAACGTTACTATTCAATAAATTGCTAAATATCATATATTATGTATATTATTATATTATGTAGCATGTTTATGATATTAGCCTTTAGGTTAGGCTGCTTCAGAACTACAGATTAAACAGATTCTAAAGATTCTTTAGTTGTAAACACTTAACATTTTATGTGGAGAATTTCACCATTAGCATAAATAGTCGGTCAGTATTACAGAAAACAACTCTAAATGCTGTTTTTGGGGGGTTAAAACTGGAGTTGGACATTCTCCTGATCTGGAATTTGACCTGCTGCTGCAAAGAAAATGGCCACCGTACAGAATAAACCATTTTGATAAAGGTTACGGCGACGTGGGACTCTCCTCTCCCGCCACAGAGAGAGAAAGCTGCAAGCAGCGACACCGGAGGCCAAGCAATCGTTTTGCACGGGCACTGCACTAGTTGGTATCCGTCTCCTTATCTGACCGTGGGCTTGTATCGAGATCTCAGAGTGCACCTTAAAACAAAGGAAAGTGTTAAATTCTAACATGCAACTCACCTTCAGAGTGGCGGTGATATGACTTGCTCTGTAATTTGCTCGTGACTGGGAAGTTCAGAGGCTTTACTTTGTTCTTTGCTGCAATCAAGAGAATCATCGCTCATATATCAACATGAGTCCATTTTATATTAATTGAGACATACGTCTTCGTCCACAAGCAGTTTTGTCTAGCCAAGTCCACATGCCTTTGCCCTTATACTCACACTCTGGCCATTTTATAAAGATCGGTGTAGAATAACAAGCCTCTATGAAACCAAACCGCTCCAAGTACTTTAGTTAATTACCCACAGCCAAACGTAGACCTACACACACATGTGATCAATGTTTCTATTCTTTTCCTCAGAAGAGATTCTATAAAATAGCAAAATAATATTTTTTTGGCGCAGACAAAATCTTGGTACAAAGCAGTGGGACAGTGTACATCTCCTCATATTCTTGACTTTTTAAATTCAGATTAGAAAATGAATAAAAAGTATCATGGCCTTCACACATGCTTGCTTTAGTACAGAGACTTTTCCATCGAATGTCGGAGGAAAATGTAAGATATTGTTATTATAGCTTACTGTATGTTCCCTTTATTTCTGATTGTGCTAACAAACAAAACATTCATATTGAAAAGGAAGCCCACGTGAATCCTTTAACACTCCTTTTAAAACCACATCATCATCGAGGCTTTAAAGGCTCCCATGAGCACACACTAAGATGCTGTAAGAATCACATACTGTAATTCTTCTTCTCCAAACAGCCAGTGTGTGAAAAAAAAAGCTCAGTGATCTTAACACAACACAGAAGCAACTGGATGCAAACAACAACAAAAAACACACGACCATCAACGATACACAAACCATAATAACCATAAACCATAATCTAATACAAGATTCAGAACACGTTCAGAAACATTTGCAGGACAGAATCAGATCGCACAGAGCACCACAACAACAACAACAACAACAACAACAACAACAACACACAGAAGGTCTTACCTTTCCTCTGTACTGACCCTTCCCCTCTGACATCACCATTAAAGGACGTCTCTGATTGGCAGAGATACACAGCAGACCAAATACCCAACATTATCAGTCTCCTTCAATTACATGCACCACAAATATGGAATGAGAAATTTCCTTTTTTTAATCTATTCTTAGTGAAACCATGAAATTAAACTTTAAAATCAAAGAATTTTGCTCCTCAATCTCCAAATTGTAATTAAATAAATGCACACCGAATGCGTTTACTGGTCTTTTGTTTGAGTTACTGACAGGGTTGAACTCAAGGATGCACACGTGAACTACAATCACAACGAGACACACGACAGGAAACGGCGACGCAACATCGTGTTGCTGTGCTTACCTCTTCTGCCTTTCCTCGGGCCGGGGGTTTTCATGGCCCCTCTAAGGGCTGCCTCTATGGACGGAAACCCACAGCAACCATTTTAATTCCATCTGACTTATTTGGTTTTTATGTGTCTCCATCTTGTGTCCACTCAAGCTGACAGAAATCATCTGTCTGTGCCTTTCCAAATGGTTTGTCAGTATTTTGTGTGAGTAAATTGTTGCATTTACGTCATTGATGTTCCCACTTTACTTCCCTTTAACTTCAGTTAGAGAAATCCTACAATAAGACAAATAGCCTGACGTCAGTCATACTCAGATTCTGATCAGAATATGAGTCTGTAGCTGCTCCATTGGGCTGTGATTATGGGGTATCTTTCAACCAAAACTGCCTCTGCACTCAATTGGATAGACCTACAACCAATCAGAGCAAAGGAGTATGTGACGTATGTTGAGCGAGGCATAGTGGTCAACAAAAATTAACTGTTAGCTACAGCTGATGTTAGCTACTGGCCGATAGCCCCAGTAGTTTGGGAAACACTAATGACGTTACATCAACGTTACAGCCTTTACAGCATATGCTATATATATATATAGATATATATATCTATATATATATCCCTCGGATGTATCATAAGCTAATACCATGGATGTGTTAATAGAACACACGGTGAATTACAACCATTAGCTATATCCTTTATTACAGCTACAGGGCGACATGGGCGGGCGCAGTCCCACGCGTCTGCTCGCGTTCCCCATTACCTCACTGTTGATCATCTGTCCATCATTGTATAAAGCCCGCCCTGACAATTTGATTGGTCCTAACAGCTCCCCCTCCTAGGCCCGCCCCTGCCCCTGCCTTGCAGCAACACTGGGGAATACACATAGAATGAGTTTAACTGTCAAACCCTTTTTTGGTGGCTCTTGAAAGAATACCTTTAGCTCAGACCACCTAAACGTTTTCTGTCAGACATTTTTCAAGCTGTAATGAATATCTGCACAGGAATAAAAACTAAGGAAACTTGACATGCATGACCAGGGGCTAGGCCTCTAGCAGTGATTAAGAGTGACTCAACAACGTAGGCAGTATAAGCACATATCTACATCTGGTTTTTGGTAAGATTGATGCAAGTAATGCAAAACCAAATTTCAGAATGTGGTGCAAAATGAGCTCCACCTTAACCAACTACACCAACAGTAAAAATCTGCATTAATGAGCACTAATAATCAAACGATCTAATAGCATCACCAGCCGTCAAATTCACCCACACCCACATTTAGCCGGTGGCGAGTGCTAATGTCCGACCCGGGGGGAAAAATTACATTAATGTGGTTTATCACCCTCGACGACGCTGGTATTGTTTTCCCCTTGTGTGTGCGTGTGTGTGTCGTCACGGCAAATTGGAGTCCTGAACACACCTACTGCAGTGGGAACTACCACGGAGGTTGATTCGAGGAATTTGCGAGGTGTTTCAGACTCTTTTCAACGCGATAGCATCACAACCATGCAAGATGCAGTCAGTAAACTTTACAGGTCGGAAGTTGACAAAAGAATGAAGCTTGAGTTCAAATATGGGTGTGAACCGGGGAAGGGGCGCCAGCGGTAGGGGGGTAGAAAGTAGGGAAGGGGCCAAACGCCTGCCTTTTCCAGATAACAGTGCAAGATCCAGTTGGGAAGACTTTAGAGGTGTGGTTGAGATCAAAATGAATATTCATGTTTAAGATGCTGACTGTTCACCACGGTGATGAAACACTGCTGCACCTGCTCCAGAGAGATAAAGAGCTTGTTCTGCTAGCACGCTGGCTCTTATCCAGCTTTTATTATCCTGTGTTGAAAAGCTGATTAAGGATAAGTGGTGGCCGAGTGCTGCGAGAGCGAAGGAACAACGACCCGATGAGTTTGAGGACGGGCTGAAGGTCGCGGCGGTTCGTCACGCTACCCTGACTTACAGGAAGGGACAGGACGGACAGAGCTGAGTCGCTGCATCCTAGAGCTGGAACATTTAGTTTGATGGTCCCTCGACAGGAAACGTATCGATCGTCTAATCTTTCAAGGCAGAAACTCACCAGCTTCAGCTGTTTGGATTTTCTGCTTTTGTGTCTAACAGTAATTAGATGAACTGATAGAAGAATAATCAATGTAATAAACAATAAATGATCACTGGGATGTTATAAGGATGAGGTACAAAAATAACAGGACAGCATTAATTTAAGGTGGACGGCCAAGAGAGCAAAGTCTGATGTGAGAAAATCAAAAAAAAGTAATTTGCCCATCGTTGAGATCAAATGACAAAATGAAAACACAAAACTTGTTTTTATTAAATGGCGTGTCATATTATCTTCTTTTATTAAGTTTGTTTGATCTGTTTCTTTGTTTTCTAAACTGTATTTTGCAATTGCAGATTTATGATAAACTATGAAAATGTTTTTCTCTCTGACACCATAAGCTGTCCCTTATTAAATCACTACGGCAGCCCACGGGGGACAGTTTCGCCCTTCACGTGTGCCTGAAAACTTGATGGAAAAACTTTTAAAGATCAAATCTAAAAAAGATTAAAAAAATAAATAAAAAAAAGGGTGTGTTTAAACTCTTTATTACAAACACCTTGCCCACCAGGCTGCATGTTAGATGTCATTGCTGCAGAAATCCTAATGATTGGTGGTTGGTTCTGGTCGTTACCTTCTCCCAGAGGGTCCAGCGTGTGGATCATCAGCTGGAAGATGGTGCTCCTCAGCGAGGTGTTGTGGAGGGACGCCGAGCTGCCGCCTCGCTGCAGAATGGGACGCACCTACAGGCCATATAGACGTATACGAGACATATAGTCAGAAATCAAACTGCAGCTGTTACATATTCAACTCACGTACTCACTAACGTGTGTGGATGTTCAGCTCCTTACTTGTTACATTTGCTAAACACATCGGTTAGCCCTCATCCTAACAGCCTTTTCTCTTGTAATGTTAAAGGTGAGCACTTTTTCTTATACAGTATATTGTTTTTGCTATTTAAAAAAAAACGAGAACAAGTATGTAAACTAAGCAGTCAAACAGGGTTGTATTTGAATGAAAAAAAAACAGCTAATTACATTTTCTATGTCTTACTTATAGGACTAATAGCTTTACACTGCCACAATAATAATATTATCTTCTACATGGATCCTTAACTGGATGCTGACTTTTGGCCTGGGACCTGCTTTAGCCTTAGTCTTTAGTACATCATCATATCTGCAGCCATTAAGTGCATATTTAAAACCACTTTTACAGAGTTCTTTTTTCTTTTTTTAATACGAGTTAGCTGGAGACATTAAAAACAATTCAATTCATGGAGCTAACGTTGGCTCCATGAGCTCGCTACAGCTGATACAATCTACCTGTGTCAGTTGTAATTTAAGCCGTGCAAAAAACAGTTGTCAGCTAGAAATGAGAGGCTGATTTTGTCAACCTTAGTCTGAAAATAATGAGACATTGTTTGAAATATTTCTATTGTTTCCACCTAGACAACGGTAGGTCTGGTTTAAATTCTCACTGGATGTACAGCACACAACAAAATCATACACTTTAAGACTTCTAAAAGTGAATTTAACACATTAAAATGCTAATTTGAACTGTATACAAGGCCTTTACAGCTTCAAAGTTAAAATGACTTTTCAGTGATCAAGTTATTTTCCATGGGTGCAAGAATCTCGGGGATAATTAAGTTTAATATATAACATATATATATATATATATGTATATATATATATATATAACATATATATATATATAATTAACAATTACCAACACTACTGAGCAATTTACTGAGTAAATCAAATGAGCATGGAAAATCAAGGTGCAGTAAAGGGGAAGCTCTAACAACCAAAATGAAAACATAACATGAATCTAACTCCAGCCCACATCAACGAGGATCCACTTCCAGGATTACCACCAGAAATTCCGTCGGATGTCCGTTACTTTCCGCTTTGGAATTTTAAACGTTGGTGGACTCTGAGGACTATGGTTACCTGGTCCTCAGATCTCTGCAGGGTAAATCCCGACAGCTAGCTAGACTATCTGTCCAATCGGAGGTTTCTGTTGCACGACTTAAAACAACTTTTGAACGTACACATGATCCACCAAAACAAGCAGCAACGTGGCTCTGTCCAGCGCCATAGATGATTGAAAAAATGCCAATGAACCAGAGCAAGTTTTTCTCCCATCCTGGAATGTTGCGTGGACTAGCCAGACCCTCCTCCGCAGCGCTGTGGAGGAAGGTCTAGCAAACCAAGATTACATCAACAATAATACGTTTAGTTTTCCCTACTTTGAGTCTTGTTCTGTCCTCTGGTGGCT
This sequence comes from Etheostoma spectabile, assembly GCF_008692095.1. Classification (NCBI taxonomy): domain Eukaryota; kingdom Metazoa; phylum Chordata; class Actinopteri; order Perciformes; family Percidae; genus Etheostoma; species Etheostoma spectabile. The sequence goes on along the minus strand of NC_045733.1, from coordinate 29,829,758 downwards.
CGGATGAGGGTTTGATGGGCTGAGGTAAGCTCTGAGGCGGTTCAGGTTCTCGTTTGGATTTATCTTTAGCTTTTGGTGCAGGAGGAGGAGGAGGAGCAGCAGCAGCAGAGGGAGCAGCGGGAGGTGGTGCTGGTGGAGGTTCACTATCCTGTGAAGTCAGTGACAACATAGTCAGTTAGCAGCATCTCAGTGGTTGGGTGTACATGCATACGGGGTGTTGTTTGTTCCATTGTAAAACTGAACTAGAGCATGGGCGTAACGGAAAAATAAATCAAATATCATAATCTTTTTGACTAAATACATCACTGTCAATATAGTAGGGTTGACTATTGTTGCTTTAAAGCAAATATTAAAACAGCTAGTAAGTCTGGTAAGCTCAGAAAACTATCACTTTACTGTAATGCAGCCCTTAAAACCAGGACAAGACAACACTTGTGTCATATTTATTTTTAAAGAATATGTTGTGGGCTTTTCCACCTATAATTTTTGACAGGACGGTTAGGTGAGAGAGAGGGGGAAGAAATGCAGGAAATCATTACAGGTCGGATTTGAAACTTGGACCTCAGCATTGAGGAATGAACCTGTCAGTACATGTGCACCTGCTCCACCACGGAGTCAACATCATATTCAAAATGTAAGAAGATATCTAGCCTCACATATCTGCAAAGCCCTAAACTGAACTGTGCAAATATTCTGCATCACACATGCAGTTGTTCGCATTCCCATCTCCAGATCCTGATTGTCCAACCTTCACGCAAATGGGAGTCTTTTACTTGACGTTGTTTTTTCTTTTCTTTATTGGAACGACTGCTCAAACGTCTCCCAGGCTCTTGCCTCACAGAGTGGATGACAAGTAATCGTCAAATAATCAATATGCCCGTTTTTGTCAAACCAACAGCTTTTGAGAGTATGCAAACAGTATGGTGCTGATTTTGATATGAGATACAAGATACGATCATGATTATCAGAAGTAGAGAAGACAGACAGTCAGCCTTCCCTGACGTCTATCTGTCTGGCACTGCAACTATGGTGTGCAGAGAGACATATTTGGGCCATATTATTGCAAATGACCTTTCTGATGATAAGGATATCTATAGACAGCGTTGGAAGCAGTATGCTCAAGCGAACATGCAGTGTCGTAAGTTCAGCATGTGCTTTGTACCTGCTCTGTAGCTTATCATACACCTTTGTATACGGCCTACCTGTGGTGTCATTATGAGCAAGGCAGCATAGAAAACTCATAGTGGCTTATAATGACAGCATGAGGCTGCTGAGCGCTCCAAGAAGCTCCAATGCAAGCCATGTGTTTCTCAGCGTTGGGGTACCTACCTGCTCTGCTGTTTTAACCTGATGTATAGATTTATGTGTAGGGTATCTAAGTCAGAAAATGACATAATCACTGTTTTGGTTAACCCTGTACGCAGTTCTGTCCGATTCTCTTCCACATGTGACTGTGGAACCATTGGGGAACATGTTTGTATATTAGACACTGAACATTGTGGAAGGATCTGTATTTTGTATTTTTGTGTTTGTGTATGTTCTTATTGTGATATGGAGCCCCTTGGGTCTGAAATAAAGTTTATATATTAAAGTTAACTAGCGGTTGGTTTTTTCAACCTGGATCCTATTTCCTGTGTTTTTGTGTCTAAGTGACTAATGGGAACAACAATCTTTGACATTGGTCCAGTATTTAGCAAGATCACTGCAGTCGGCAGCGGGGAAACAAGCTACAATATAAGTTAATAGAGCAACTGTCCAGCTTGTATTTACCTTCTTATACGTGTTGTTTAGCCACTGACAGGCTCAGATTAATATTCTAAGTGTCTGACAACATTATGGAAAGGATATCTAAGGAGGTCGACCTTTCCTTTTTTACACAAAAAACCCCCACTTTATTCTAAAATAAAACTACGAAAAGCTGGTTTGGGGTCGTCTTTCCACTTTTCCAACCAACGCAACTCTAGTTTTGATTGAAATAAACACAAAGTTTACCGAGTTACATGTGAGAATATAGTGGCTAAAAGTCGGGTGGGTTTAGCGCTGGCTTTTAAAGACTTAAGTCTGAAGTTATCATTTCCATAATGTTGTCAGACACTTAGAATATTTATCTGAGCCTGCCAGTGGCAAAATGAGCAATTTCATGAAGGTAAATACAAGCTGGACAATTGCCCTATTAACTCATATTGCAGCTTGTTTCACCGCTGCCGTCTGAAGTGATCTTGCTTAAAACTGGACCAATGTCAAAGACTGTTGTTCCCATCAGTCATTTAGCTGCACGTTTGTGAGATTTGATCACAATATGGTACATGAAGCAATCTAGTCCCCTCTGTTTGTGGGCGAATCAAAAAAATAATTTCACGGCGCATTAAGGGACATGCAAACATCCCCACAGCTGTCTCCATCACTGACAGATAAAGCAGCAAAGGTTTGACATGCAGTTAGACTCTAAAGCAGGAGGCGGTCTGAGCAACATCAGAGAGATGGATAACATGATACATTATAGTTTATGTCAGGAACACGTCCGTGGTTATTACACAGAATATATATATCAAATTGCATAAAGACCCTGAGGGAGTTGTATGAGTTGTAAAGCCAAATAAAACCTGTTACCAGTTAATTGGCAAAAAATGATTCACATCACACCGATGCGATGGACAGAATATTCATTTTACATCAATTTTATTATTCTAGTTTAGTTGATTTTGTTTTACATAGAGATATATAATGAAATACATTGTCTCAAATCTCTCGTATGTGCTTTATAACAAACAGAGCGATATCTACCCGAGTCTCTGCAACGTGATCCTGAACGCTCCCTGCGTCCTGTATTCTACAGGTATCCTTCTCTGGACACCATGCAGAGATAAGACTGTAAACACTCAAAAAGGAAGGTGTTTGAAATTTGAAATTCCAATGATTCAGACCCATTAATGTGGCAGCACAGACTGACTGCAGACGTGCTTCAGGCCAATTGAAGAATGTGGCTGAAACGCAGGGCTGCATGTTAATTACCGGCTCAGACATTTACTGCTTTCTGTCAGCTGCAGGAAGCCGTTGGTCTGCAGGTGTTCTGCAATTTTTTTTTAGTTTTCATTCTAAATTAATAACATCACATACTGGTATTTCAGGGCTGTGGCAGAGTGACGTTGTGTGTGACACCTGGAGTCCTTTCTGTTCAGCAGGATCAAAGGATTTTTACACAAATACAGGCTGTCGTCTGCTCAGACCCACAAACCACTGCCCCTCATCCACTGTATCCGAGCAGGCCGCAGTCCCAACTGGGAGGAGATGAAAGGCAGAAAATATACTGTGTACAGATGGAAGTCTGAATGTCTGGTAATACCAGCTCTGCTGAGACATGTGTCTTGTGTTTTGTTACATCTGGTTACTGTACGTTTTCTTTTTGCTGAGGGGGGGGTTATACAAAAGCACAATGGTTTAAAATCAACAGCTGTTGAGTTCATTCACCCCTTCATGTTGAGTATGTAAGGAGTTTTTTCCTGATGTTTTGCAGAACAACTTGCACTTGAAAGGGTCACTCCCGTCTTTTTTACAACCTGAACCCTATTTTCCCATGCTTTTGTGTCTAAGTTACTAATGGCCACAACAATCTTTGAAACTGGTCCAGTATTAAGCGAGACTGCTGCAGTTGACAGCAGGGAAACAAGCTACAATGTAAGTTAATAGGGCAACTGTCCAGCTTGTATTTACCTTCATACTAGGGCTTGTTTAGCCACTGACAGGCTCAGATTAATATTCTAAGTGTCTGACAACATTATGGAAAGGATTTCTAAGGAGCTCAACCTTTCGGTTAAAGAGTAAGATTCTTTTTTTGATCATAAAAACATCCACAAAATCGCGTTCGCTTAACCTGCCATGACCCCATGTAAATAAACGGTCAGCAGAAACTAAATAAAACTATGAAAAGCCGTCTTTCCACCCATCACAACTGTAGTTTCGGTTTAAATAAATACATAGTTTATGTAAAAATATGTCGGCTTCATACACGTTAAAAGTATTGTTTTTTTAGATGGAGTCTGGTGGGTTTAGCGCTAGCGACTTCAGAGATGGTTCTGGTCAAACAGAAAGGTCTCAAAGAGGTTTTAATGGTTTATCTCTAAAGAAATCCTTTCCATAATGTTGTCAGACCCTTAGAATATTAATCTGAGTCCGTCAGTGGCAAAAGGAGCACTTATAGGAAGGTAAATACAAGATGGACAATTGCCCTATTAACTCAAACTGTAGCTTATTTCGCCGCTGCCAAATGCGGCAAACATGCATAATACTGGACCAATGTCAAAGATTGGCGTTCCCATCAGTCACTTACAAACAAAAACACAGGGAAATAGGTTGATAAAAATGGTAGTTACCCTTTAACATCAAAGGAACAGCTAATTTGATTGTGCAGTGATTTGCCAAATTGGTGGTGTAGAATATATCAATATCAGGAACATATGCGGTGTAATGTTGATGTTAAGTAGGGAAGACAACAAAAAAATATTTTCTTGATTGTTTGGTCTACAAAAAGTCTCAGAGCATGATCAAGTTTACATATTCAAATTGCTTTCTTAATCCAACCTATGATCCAGAACCCCAAAGACAGTCCGTTTAATGTAAAAAAGAGGCAAATATTTACATTTAAAAAGCTAGAAACAGTGAATCTTTTGTATTTCTGTTTTAAAATGAATTAAACCATGGATGTATTGTTGTCAATCAAAAATGATTGCTGATTCTTTTTGTGTCTAATTAATCGACTTATCGTTTTTGTCTCTACTTTTAACCATTTGACACAACGCAACATTTAAGCTCTCGACAACAGACACATAACTGATCAGAAAAATCCAATTTAAAAAAAACTGTCACTGTGAAAACCAACACTATCATCACTGGAAACATTGCAGTGTAGCATAGATTAGATTTATTTGAAGTTGCAAATTAGTGAAGGAGCCATATTGCGGCTGTAATCAATTATTTGGAGTTACCGATGTTGAATGGGAAGCTGAGTGTTCTGTCATATAACTGATGTGACACTGAGGCAGCATTGTATTTATTTATTAAATCCCCTTTGATGGACACAGACTGGCAGAGGGTTGTTTTCTACAACCTCAGTGTAAAGGCAAATTAAATCATTGCAAATTGCATTAGGCCCAGACAATATGTCAACATTATACCGGCATCAATATATTAGAATAGATATTGTCTTAAATTCTGAAAATTGTAGTCTAAGCGTTGTCTTTTCCTGGTTTTAAAGGCTGTATTTCAGTAAAGTGTTGTTGTTTTCTGAACTTACCATGCTTTTCTATTATTGACTTTACCTTCACCCACTCAGTCATTATATGCACATTATTGATGATTATCTAAAATCTCATTTTTTGTCAAAAGTTAACCCCACAATACTGTGGCAATATTGGCAATGATGTAGTTGGTCAAACATATCCTGATATTGAATTTTCTCCATATCGCCCATCTCTGTATTGCACCCTTCCCTGAGATATATTTAACCACAACATCCATCTTTGAGCTACTTCTTTGACCCCAAAACTGCGTCACCAACTGACCTTCTCCGGCTCCTCTGCGGTCCACACCTTGACGATGCTCATGTGCTTGTTAATCTGGCTCTTGACCACATGCTCAATCTGACTGTTGAACTTCATGAAGCTGACGTAGCTGACGTAGGCCAGCACCAGCATCATGCTCTCCCACCACAGGATCATGTTGTCCAGGAAGAAGACGATGAGCATGATCAGGTCCAGGATGTAGAAGGTGACGTCTCTGAAGAGCGGCCACCAGGTCAGGTGCAGCATCTCCCGGGAGAACACGGCGCACATGCCGATCACAAACAGGATGTTGAAGACGGCCGAGCCCACGATGGTGCCAATGCCCACGTTGCTGTGGGAGATGAAGACTCCGATCAGGGAGGTGAAAAGCTCCGGGGCGGAGCCTCCGGCCGCCATGAAGGTGGCCCCGGCCACGTCGTCCGAGATCTGCAGCTTGGTGGTGATGACCTCCAGCCCGGGAACAAAGAACTCATCGCAGACGATGGCCAGTGCCACAAACATGTAGATCATGCCGAGGACGTGCAGGGCCACCCATCCCTGCTGTCGCTGCTCCACTGAGAAGATGTCCTCTGGGTAATCGCCCTTCCTCCGAGGGGGAGCAGCGGTGGTTTCTGGCGGTGGAGGAGGTTTGGGGGGCTGTGGATCTACATAGATACACTGTTCAATGTCTGTCCTGTTGACGATCATCACCAGGGGAGGTGTGGTGCTCTCAGGTGAGACAACCTCCTCCTCCGTCTCATTGGATGCTACCACCTCCCGAATGTTGACCTTTACATCACCCGCCTCTGCTCCGAGAGCGTCATACGTCTGGGGGGAGGCCCGGGGCTCTGACAGCCTGGCCTTCAGAGTCAGCGTGTAGACCAAACACAGCAGCACACCTGAGACGAGGAAGAGGACGCGACTGCTCTTGAGTCTCCTCCTGTGAGGCAAGTGCTTGTGCATTGCCATCGCGCTCTTGACTCCAAACAGGAAGTTATGCCAGATGCATGGCTATTCCTCGACACGTACAGCTCCGATATGTGGGGAGAAGACTCCGCTGCCAGGGAGGAGACACACACCCGTACACAGAGTGGGTTTCATCTTATACAGCGGGCAGCTTCAACCTGTGGAAGGACTGAAAACAGAAAGCAGTTTCAGAAAATCCCATCATCATGAATATGTGCATTTTATATGCCCTCTCTGTTTGCATAGCTGCAGAGGCAGATCTACTGAAGAGAAGTGCGTGTGTTGGGTGGGGGGTGATGGGGGAAGCAGACAGCCACCTGTTACTATGGCTACATAATCACACAGGCTTTGGCTTCTCACAAAACAGGAGTGCATTGAAGACACATTAAACATATTAAAACGGGAAGAAAGAAAAAACCCGGACTTGCTTCACAATGAAGCAATTAAATCCGAAATTGCCTCTGATTATATTTAGCGTGAGCGCACGCGTGGATTCTGATTAAATGCGCGCGTGCAGGAAACGAAACATTAATTAACCCTACCCGTTATGCATTAAGATGTCCATGTTGTAAAAAATCACCAAATCTGTGACTAAAAAAAAAAAGGGCGTGTTGAGATCTAATTGCGGAGTAGACTAATTGAAGCCAGCGCGGATTATCATGTAACAAACCACTAATCTATATTCCTTCACCCTGCAATAAAATAATAATATAAGACACAATAAAATCCAGAAAGCAGCTGTGTGCAGTGCGTGGCGGTGCGGGTCCTACCTGTAGCTCCGGCTGCGGACAGTCCGTCCAGCTGTGCGTAACGGGCGCAGAGATGCTGACTCCGGGTTTTGGAGAGCTACAAGGGCGCAGCGCATGTCAGGGCTTGAACAAAGCTCAGCATAATGCTGCTAAGAGGATTGGAAACCGAACACTTCTCATCTTCCCTTTCACATGTAACGCTGTATCAATACACCAACATTCAAAGCGTTGTGCTGGTCGCAGCTGCCAGTTTGAGGGGAAACCTCTGCGGCGGCTGTGAGCGCGGTGCCTGCTGGATGGAGAATAATTAGATTCTCAGAGGCTGACAGGAGGAGTTTGGCCCTCGTTTAAGGTGTGGTCAGGTGTAGCCTAGGAGTGTGGGGAATTGATTTTAATTACCTATTTAAAGAGAAGAACGTGAAATTGAATGTGGAATACAAGTTGGTTTAGAAGAACAGTGAGGATTCACAGCATTTCAAAATAGAGTTTCACATGTTCACATATGAACAAAATGTGTCCAAAACACATGTATGGTGTCTCGTTACATGCTGTGACATATTTAGTGTAAAAACGTACTTTTACAAATGTTTGTATTTTTGTAATACTGTACAACAGTTTGGAGACTTTAGTTCAGAGTTAGTAAAGAATATTTGGACTGTAATTCGAGTAGAGTTAAGAAAAGATGGATCAATGACAAATGAAGATAAATGTGACCAAATTATTTTTCACTGTAGCCTATACATTTACAAAAGGTCTAAAACTAAGGGATAAAAAAGGAACCACTTTATCAGAGGTGCTTCCAAGCCTTTGAACAAAATCACTAAAAAAAACACCCTGGGGACCACGTGAGGTCACCATACAGTCCAAATTAAGATGATAAAGGTTTAAGTTGTCCCGCCCTAACAGACATAGCAAAGAGAGTGAGGGGGATGTCAATCAAACAGCCTGAACACCCAAACAGAAAAGCCCCATCAGGCAAAGTGAAAACACCTGTGTGGTGGCTTAAAGCGTGGCAGGGGGCCTTTACAGATTCATCATTACACTGATTATTGTATAGATCCTTGACTTTCCACTTCTGGGACTGCTCCGACATTTAGGCTGGATATTACCTTACCTTGGGCTTCCTTTGTGTTACCATGTTAAACTCCCATCGATTTATAAGGACTATGGTTACCTGGTCCTCAGATCTCTGCAGGGTTAATCCAGACAGCTAGCTAGACTATCTGTCCAATCTGAGGACTATGGTTACCTGGTCCTCAGATCTCTGCAGGGTAAATCCAGACAGCTAGCTAGACTATCTGTCCAATCTGAGGACTATGGTTACCTGGTCCTCAGATCTCTGCAGGGTAAATCCAGACAGCTAGCTAGACTATCTGTCCAATCTGAGGACTATGGTTACCTGGTCCTCAGATCTCTGCAGGGTAAATCCAGACAGCTAGCTAGACTATCTGTCCAATCGGAGTTTTCTGTTGTACAACTAAAACAACTTTTGAATGTACACATGTTCCACCAAAACAAGTTCCTTCCCGAGGCTATTTTGCAGAAGCTCCGTGGCTCTGCTCGGCCAAGCCGATTGTGATTGGTTTGGAGAAACGCCAATAAACCAGAGCACGTTTCTCTCCTGTCCACACAAACAGACTGAACGAACTGATCAGGAAGGCTGGCTCGGTGATCGGCTGCAAACAGGACACGTTTGAAGCTGTGGTGGAGAGGAGGTCTCTGAACAAACTGTTATCTATCATTGATAACCCTGACCACCCTCTCCACCCCCCCCCCACACTGGTCCAACAGAGGAGCAGCTTCTCTAAGAGGCTCTGACAGCTTCGATGTCGCACGGACCGCTAC